>NC_045554.1:15564347-15596847 GCF_009769535.1 Thamnophis elegans
TGGGTGAACAAACAAGGGCCTGAATGTGTAGCCATGGCTGTTGGATAAATGTGTACCTTTTGCTATTGATACAGCTGAGGAGAAGGAAGAGGGGGAGATGAGAGAAAGAAGGACTGGGAATGGCTGAATAAGAGAACACACATATGAATCTCAAGCCTCTTCAAGGGGCTTGAACTCAATAAAGCTGAATAATGGAGTAACAGTGGAGTAAGTTGGAATACAAAAGAGCAGTCCGAGGCTGGGGCCCCAGAAGAGCCAATTGAAAAAGTAAGAGCTGAATGAGAGTGAAGCCACAATTAGCTGACACAGGTTTCAAAAGCTTCCCTGCTGTGTTGCTTTTGTAACCTTGGAAAATGGCCCGTGTGTTGTGCAACCTGAGCTGGCATGAGACAATCAAGGGACTTCAGTTGGCTGTGAAAAGGCCAGCTTGCACTTGAGCTGCTTGGAGAGAGATGGCTTGCCCCTTTAAAAGCAGTTTGACATTCCTCAGATGCTGCTTGTTTTCCTGGGGAAGGAAGGAAGGAAAGGAAGGAAGGAAGGAAGGAAGGAAGGAAGGAAGGAAGGAAGGAAGGAAGGAAGAAAGGAAGGAAGGTTGTGAAATAGCAATAGTACGTAGACTTATCATATTATGTTAATACCACTTTATAAGGCCTTGGTAAGGCCACACGTGGAATCCTGCATCCAGTTTTGGTTGCCACGATGTAAAAAAGATGTTGAGACTCTAGAAAGAGTTCAGAGAAGAGCAACAAAGATGATTAGGGGACTGGAAGCTAAAACATATCAAGAACATTTGCAGGAACTGGGTATGTCTAGTTTAATGAAAAGAAGGACTGGGGTGACATGATAGCAGTGTTCCAATATATCAGGGGCTGCCACAGAGAGGAGGGAGTCAAACTATTCTCCAAAGCACCTGAGGGTAGGACAAGAAGCAATGGGTGGGAACTAATCAAGGAGGGAAGCAATTTAACACTAAGAAGTAATTTCCTGACAGTTAGAAAAATTAATCAATGGAACAACTTGCCTCCAGAAGTTGTAAATGCTGCAACACTGGATATTAAGAAGATGTTGGACATCAATTTGTCTGAAGTCATGTATGGTTTCCTGCCTAAGCAGGGGGTTGGACTAGAAGACTTTCAAGGTCCCTTTCAACTCTGTTACCCTATTCTATTCTGTTTTATCCCACAGTGCTTTGCGACACTGTCTAGGCAATTTACAACATCAGCATGTTGTCCCCAACAATCTGGATCCTCATTTTACAAACCTTAGAAAGGTGGAAGGCCGAGTCAACCTTCATTTAAATGAAGGGGAAATTCTCAATGGCTTCTAGGCCCAGCTATGAACTTTCGCTGCTGGCCAAAGCCAGGGAAATCTGGAGATTCAGGCAGTTCAAATGAGTATAAAGATTTATTGCAAGCTTAAGTTCTCTACAATAATCTGAATGACTAACAGCCGAAGGAAATGAGTGGGAGTTAAGAATAGAAAGGCATTCAAAGTGGGCTGGACTTAGTGGGCTATGCCTGATGATCTCCAACCCTGTCTGTGTTCATGAATGTTTCTGTGTGACTGTTAGTCTGCTTGTAACCACCCTCCACTCAAGCCTTGGACTCATGCAGAAAATTTGAGCTGGACAAGGTATTAGGAGAGACTTAATAAATTGTGTATGCTTTATACACTCATCAATATTTTCATTGTGCAATTAACTAGTTTTTTATCCATTGAGAAGGATCCAAACATAGTTAGCACTGGGATTTGTAAAAAGGAATATGTCATTATCCAAGATTTAACATAGTTGGAAGGGACATTGGTGGTCTCAAGCAAGAGACTTCTCAGACAAATGGCTTTCCAGTCTTTTCTTGAAAGACTCAAGTGATGAAACCCCCAGAACTTCTGAAGACAAGCATTTTACTGGCTAATGCCTCTCACTGTTAGGACATTTCTTTTTCGTTCTAGATTGCTTCTCTCCTTGATTAATTTCCATCCATTGCTTCTTGTCTGACTGGGTGGTGAGAAGACCTCCAAGGTACCTTCCAATACTGTTAAGTCTTGGATGTGGAATATTCCTTTTTACAAATCCCAGTGGTAACTATGTTTGGATCCCTTTCAATGGACAGAAAACTAGTTACAGTAGTTGAACACTGACAATGTTGATGAGTGTGTAGAGCATGCACAATTTATTAAGTCTCTCCCAATACTCTGTCCAGCTCAAATGTTTTGCATAAGTCCAAGACTTGAGTGCCTTGAATTATACAAAATAATCATGACACATAAATCTCTTAAAGAAATAAATAAAAAATAGACTGATCCAACCATGGGATTTTCTGTGTAGCTGCAAATTCAAGCACTTATCTGAGAGAGATGGGCTGTTAAAAAATATCAAAAGTGAATGAGTGAGTGAGTGAGTGAATGAGTGAATGAGTGAATGAGTGAATGAGTGTGTGAGTGAGTGAGTGGATGGATGGATGGATGGATGGATGGATGAATGAATGAATGAATGAATGAATGAATGAATGAATGACTTGCTTAGCTTTTCAAGATCATCCAGGATGATCGAGGTATAGCATATAAAAACAAACTTTAAGAAATGAAACAGATGAGCAATGTGCTCATACAAAGTGTAAGCAGGGGGAGGAAAGCCAGAGAAAGGATAAATGAAACAAAGACACTTGCCATTTCAAAATCAAGTGCTTCTCTCTGCATCTATCCTTTGAAAAGTTGGAAGGAAATCAAGACAAAGTTCCATTTTAGTCTCATTAAATTTAGATTTGAGCTAGTGAGGGCTAGGCAGCAGCAAAAGTCATTGAAAAGTCAGCCACATGGTTTAAGAGGTAGAAATGGCAGGGAGGGGGGGAAACCCAAGATATGTATCTGCCTCGCTCACATCAAGAACATTGATCAAAATTAAATTTTATCCCACACAGTGATGTGTCATAAAGAAGAAGCGAGCCTCTCATCTTTTGTGAGGAGGAAAAAAAACTTTGCTACTCATTTCAATAATAGATTAATTCCTGGGGTGTTTTCTGCTCACTTCAAATCTTCAAGAATTCAGTCTATTAGGATATTTTACCATTTATGTCTGCTTTATTTAGGTTTTATCACTGCACAAAGTAAGGCTGAAAGCTTTGCTTTCTCGGCATTCAGAATATTAGAATCACAATTTTGTTCCCTCAAAAAATAGTATGTTTTTTAATTATTGCTATTACATTTTTATATGTTCATTTACCCCTTTTTTCAAATTGTTCGTTCAGACAACTAGGGTTTATCCCATCCCTTAAGCAAAATATCCCCATTTCTCTAGAAAGCATCGCTACAAGTCTTGAATGACTGAAGAACTAGATTACATAGGCAAAGTCCTATTTAGATGGGAAGACACAGTGGCTCAGTGGCTAAGACGCTGAGCTTGTCGATCAGAAAGGTCAGCAGATCAGCGGTTCGAATCCCTAGCACCACGTAACGTGAGCTCCCATTACTTGTCCCAGCTTCTGCTAACCAAGCAGTTCGAAAGCATGTAAAGATGCAAGTAGAAAAATAGGAACCACCTTTGGTGGGAAGGTAGCAGCGTTCCGTGCACCTTCTGCATTTAGTCATGCTGGCAACATGACCACGGAGACGTCTTCGGACAGCACTGGCTCTTTGAAACAGAGATGAGCGCTGCTCCCTAGAGTTGGGAATGGCTAGCACATATGTGTGAGGGGAACCTTTACCTTTACCTCATTTAGATGGAAGCAAATTTCATATGATAATGTTTTACCAGGTAAAAGGAGTTTTAGAAGAAAGAACTAAAAAGTGTAGTGTAATTGCTTAAAAACTGGTCTAAGTACAATTCATTTTAAATAACATAAAGACAATAAACATAGTAAGTAATCATAATATGCATATTGTTGATAATGGTCACATAGTAATATTGACTTTTGTTTATCCACACTAAAAATATTTATTATACGATTAATCATTCTCTTAATATTTTTAGTTTCTAACCTCTGTTTCTGTTAGTTAGCCATTGGTAAAGCAAATTGTACTCAGACAACACGCTGTTCATGTAGCTATAAAGGTTTTTTTATGTTTATTAAAGAAAAAAATTATCAATAAAACATTTATTTTTTTAAAAAAAAACCTTGTACATCTACATAGTGTTTGGTTTCTTTTCACTGTGGTGTATTGAAGATTCCTACCATTACAATTTGTTGGTTAGAGGCAGTTTTGAATGTAGGGTGAGTATCTCGTATCGGTGTTTCTTGTGCTAGTTACAAAACTAATCACTGCTTTTATTTCCTGTTATTAAAAATAGTGCCAAACAATATATTATGAAGCTCTACAATGTTGGCAAACATTTTTCTACCCTTTGCTGGAACATACACTTCAGGGGTGGGATCCTACCAGTTTAACAACCGGTTTGCTGAGTAGGTGCTGTGCACATGTGCACAGTTTACAGAATACCTACATTTCCAAATGCTGCTTGGGAAGGAAAACAGCTGGAGTGCTGGGGCAGGCAGGCTAGTGGGAGTGAACCAGTTTTCTCCCAGCTGATCTTTGGAGCTACAGGTTTGCTCGAACTGATCTGGGCTGGTAGAATTCCATCCCTGCATGATACACTTTGTTATTAAAGGGCTGTTACTGGTCTGTGCTTTTGCGTACTCTTTGCATTGCATCAGGATCCATCAGTCTCCAAAGACGATGATATTGTGCTCTGGAAAGAGGTCAAAGCTGGAGTGTCCTCTCCAGCACAAGGCCTGGGTAGATTGATATGGAGGATAGGCTGTTACCCAAACAGCAGATCCCCCCTTTCCACATCGCTGAAATAGTCCAATGGAATGGCAGAGCTGATACGATTGGTTCCAGTTGCGTCACAGAAGTTACCAGAACGTGGTTGTACACAGTCATGAATTGCTTCCGGGACTCCAGCTCCGGATTTTGCCTGGAGGTTGACTCCTGAAGCCTTTTCCAGCAGTGGATGTAGCCATAAGGCAATGGAGGTTTGCAGTTAGAGTTTCCCTTCTCCTAGAAAATGGTTCTGCTGCTTGATCTGCCGTTGGAGCGTAGAGCCCTCTTCCACCTTCAAAACCATGGACTGTCTTCTCCTGTAACCCTGGGAAGGGGCCCTTATGAGGTGCTACCAGCCAGGCCAGCTGGACCAAGGTTTTTTAAGGAGGTGTTACTCCTCCATCACTCTGGAGGAGTGGAGGATGTGTACACTGCTGCTTCATAAAATCCTGAGTAAGATGTTGCCACCATTCTTCTTATCCATAATACAGAAAGATCTTTACCTGAGTGTGTAGAATTCAAAACAGGGCAACAGGATGGTTCTAGACTCTCCATCAATTCAAACTTTCATTTCAGGCATTGCTCAGAATTGGCCCTATCAAACCAACATTCATTAGAAGAAAACACCCCAAACGAGAAACACTGGACTTGAATATGAATTCAGTCAAATTACAGCATAAAATTAGATGTTTATTTCCACAAATACATTAACTCAAGATTAAAATAACTATGTTTGTTTGGATACTATAATTCCATAACTCTCATGAAAGCAGTACTTCTGACTATAAATCAGGGCTAAATACATAAACTGAGAAGAAAGGGTTACAACTTAAAATTTCCATATTTTTGAAGCTGGAGGAGCAATCATCTCTTGTCTGATTTTAACTAGAAACATAATGAAATGTGATGATGCTGTCTGATTAGCTTTATGTAGGATAAATCACCACAGTTTACATGTTTTATAAAATAAGAGGAAATAAAAATGACTCTAATCTACAAACCTCTAGAACTCCTCTGTCTGATTGTTTGTAATCTTCAATTGGGTCAAACAGATTTTTACAGATTAACAGAATTGTAGGTCATCTAGTCCAACCACGTACCCAAGCAGGAGACCCTACACCATTTCTGACAGGTGGCAGTTCAGTATCTTCTTGAAAGCCTCTAGTGATGAAGCTCCCACAACTTTTGTTCCATCGGTTGATTGCTCTCATTGTCAGAAAATTCTTCCTTATTTCCAGGTTGAATCTCTCCTTGGTCAGTTTCCATCCATTATTCCTTGTCTGACCTTCAGATGCTTTGGAGAATAGCTGGACCCCATCCTCTCTGTGGCAGCCTCTCAAATATTGAAAGACTGCTATCCTGTCTCCCCTGGTGCTTCTCTTCACTAGACTAGTCATGTTGCGTACTTGTCACCATTCATCATAAGTTTTAGCCTCCAGTTCCCATATCATCTTGGTGCATCATAGGGCAAGACTTTTTGGATCAGCATACCTGAAATGGGATAATTTATAGAATGCACCCAAAATATGGACCCATTATTCCCCAGGGTTTAAATTTGGCAAAGTTTTCAATGCTACAAGGCTGCCATGAAACTATGCTGCCATGGTCGGCTACATTTACATATTTATCGTTTCCAACACTGCCCACCGGTTTCTCATGGAAAAGTCAATGCGGAAGCTGATTGAAACAACTGATTGTCAGCAAAGCAACAATGTCCACAGAGTAAGTCAAAAGAGGCAAAATGGCAGTTGTAGCTTCCAGGTCCCATCTCTTGTTCTTTTTTGCATGTGCCAATGTCATGTCTGTTTACAAAGGCACAGATCTTTGATTGCAATTTTCTACATGTCATTGTATTTCTCGTTTTATACGGATGCTGGACATCCAGTGCCCCATTGTGTGATAGTTTCAGATATATTTTCTTACCTAAACAGAGTGATAGAACGACTGTGGTTGGGTAAAATAATAATAATAATAAAAAACAGCTATGACTGGGGGTGACTTCCGATTTCCCAGCTTCTGAAAGATAAATTTCCTACACACAGATTACAAATTCCAGAATCCCAGATACTACATTGGGGATGTTAGCAACTAGTCCCCAATGGAACCAAGGGTGGGATGGAGGTAACTCCATGGGGGTCCCCAGAGCTTTTGCTTTCATTCTCCTGCTTCCAACATCATTTCTTCACCAGTGGCACCCCGGCCCAAATTCAATGCCTAAACACAAGGCAAACTCTGAGGAGTGAAAACCCCAGATGGCATTGCAAAGCACCATTAGTCTTTTTGAGAGATGAATTAGTTCATCCCCTGTGGTTCACTTCTGGATAGCACCCATATGTGAACCAAACAGACTAGCAGATATATGCAAAAACACCATCATTCTGTGTTAACACTGTAGTCCTCTGGCTAATGTACCACCACCTTATGCTGAATAAATAAATAATTTTGAGACAAATAAAGGGAGGGAATGTAGTTATACTAACAGCATCAGAGAGTCACTGGTTGAGTTGGGCAACTATAGAGAATGAATGAATGAATGAATGAATGAAAATGAATGGATGATTGAATGAATGAATGAATGAATGAATGAATGAATGAATATTTGTTAGCTTTAAAACATGTAGCATTTATCTCATAAAGGACAAGGTGTAGGAACCATGGCCAAGAAGGTCCTACTTCTTGTTAGTTCTCTAACTCACTTCAGAAAATAGAAGACTCCTAAGCTTATCTCCAGTATGGTTTTATATTACAAAAGTAGATTCTGGCTGGAAAAGTAGACTTAACCCAGATTACACTTTGAATTTTATCGTTAAAAAGATGGTAAACACTAAGAATCTGATGAAAGATGTGCCTTTGTAATCATCCATTTTAATAATTGGACAGTTCTGAATCCAAGCATCCAATGTTTCTAAAACTGTCCCATTAAAGCACATCATTATCTTATTTAAATAATTATTATAAAGATATGAATTATTATCCTTATTCTAAAATATGGCAATAATCTTCACTTTAGCTGCTTTATACACAGTGCAAGGCTTGCTTGGTACAGATATAGCCTCAAGAAATGATTCTGTTCATAATCCCTCCAAACCCAAACATTCCTGAAAATTAATTGTGACCACAATATATTAAGCCACTGTTTGCTGGAAACTGATTTATTGAATAAAGATTTAGAGATTTAGAGATTTATTAATATTTGTAGGCCGCCCTTTTCCCTGAGGGGACTCAGGGCGGCTCACATAAAATAGGGGAAGGGGAGATACAGACATTAAGATAAGACATATAATAAAATAATAAACAACATACATTCATCATTCGGGAGGGGAATTATCCTTGTCCCCAGGCCTGACGGGCGAGCCAGTTCTTCAAGGCTGTGCGGAAGGCCTGGACGGTGGCGAGGGTGCGAATCTCTACGGGGAGCTCGTTCCAAAGGGTCGGGGCTACTACTGAGAAGGCCCTCCTCCTTGTAGTTGCCAGCCGACACTGGCTGGCCGATGGTATACGGAGGAGGCCTAATCTATGTGATCTTATTGGTCGCAGGGATGTAATTGGCAGAAGGCGGTCTCTCAAGTATCCAGATCCACTGCCATGTAGGGCTTTATGGGTGACTAATAGCACCTTGAAGCGCATCCGGAGATCGACAGGTAGCCAGCGCAGCTACCTGAATAAGCCTTTCACCCAGTTGTACATATGTTTTGTTTGAAAGAAATGGTTAGGCTAATCAATCTCATTATGACTTAATAAAATTGGATTTATTTGTCCCACATATCTATGGAAGATCTCTTGGTCTTTGGTTATCAAGGCTTCTGATCATATTTCCTGCCATTAGAATGAATGTTTCCATGTTTTTGGCATGCAATTCAGTAACTAAGAGTTTACAAAAACTCATTAGGACATATATTTTTTTTAACCCTGGAGGTGCATACATCATTTTTCTCTCTCCAGCAACGGAATTTTCTGAAACACATTTGATACAGAGTCTTTTAGAAATGACATGAAAACTTCTAGGCATTGTCTCCTGTGTGTTAATCTATTCTTCCAGAGTTGTAACTAGAGTGACACTTAAAATATAGAATAAATGAGAATGGTTGTTGCTATACTATAAGATAGATTTGTAAACTATTTATTCAGAACCAAAATATTGGGTGAACTGAAAGACAACAGAATTATGCAATCACATCATATCACATTTTCAATGTGCTTACATAAAAGTGTTTTGGCTGTTAAGAAATTGAGTGGTTCTTAATACAATCCATGTGCATTTTAGGATGAACATGGGCCACTAATATTAAATGGGGGAAATGAAATAGGCAGATTCAACTGTAAAAGCAAGTGGACCTGCAATATTTTGCAATAAATGGTTCTGAGTCTTCATACTTGATCAGTCTGTCCTAAATATATAGAAATGTCTTTATTTTTATTTTTAATAACCATTTTATTAAACATTACAGATAAAAGATAAAAACTAGTACAAAAAAGACAAATAAAAATAGAAAGTATAGAAAACAAAAATACAAAGTAAAAAACATATTTAAAAAATAATAAAATAAATATACAGAGGAATTACTTCACTTTATCACAATGATACCATTTTAGCAACTTATCACATTCTCTTAAAACACAACAAATAATCCCTTCTTCCCATATTTCATATCTATAAACAAACCCTGAAAGCTTCATACATGTACAGTCTTGATCAGCAAAATCTACTAACCCTTACCAGAGCACATATCTATTTTAACCTTGATGAAATACACCAATTTTATGTTCCTTCCTTTTCCTTTTCGTACTCTTGATCTTTAATCCCTTCATATAATGTCTTAGAAATTTATTTCTTTTCATTTTTTTTCTTTATCACCAACTGATTTCATTTGTATATGCAGTATGACAACTTTTTTTCATATTATTCTTGTCATTTTTATACCCATTTTCAGATCAGTTTCATTCTTATCTGGTAAAAGATTTTCTTTTTTCATAGCAAGTTTTAAACACAGTCTGTCTAGAACAGCAGATACTCTTAACATTTATCCCAGAGATAAATCTTATTTATGATTGTTCATAAATATCATTCAAAATGTCCAGTTTTAAAGTATTTGCTCAATCTACATATAAATGTTTAAGCATTCTTCTTTAATTGTGGTCTTTAGTTTATTTTGATTTCCTATAGCATCCAAACTTCAAAAGTTCAATTCCATCACATTTTTTTCAGCATTCCAAACTGCATTTTACCACAGTTAGGAAATATTAATTTCAAACTATCATACTATTTTTATGTCTAGTTGTTTTCACATGCATTGCCTGATAGTGGTGTCCAGAGGAGAGAAGTTGAAACAGTTTGTATCCAGGATGTGAGGGGTCTGTAGGTATTTTATCATCTCTCTTTCTGACTTGTACAGTATACAGGTCCTCAATGGAAGGCAGGCTGGTCGCAGTTGTTTTTTTCTGTACTTCTATCCTGTTTCCCTGAAAATAAGACCTCCTCAGATAATAAGCCCAATGTGGCTTTTGAGTGCATATGCTAAAATAAGCTCTCCCTAGAAAATAAGCCCTCCCCAAAAATATTGCAACACAGCAGGAGCCATAAGATGACCACACTTGCCACCTCCTGCACCTCAAAAATAATAATAATAAGGCCAAGTGCAACATGGTAACTCTCCATTGAAGTTTGTACCTATTCTATTTTGTTTGGACTTTAAACATTTCAAAAAAATGGAAGTCTCTCCATCTCTCCCCCCCTCTCTCTCCAAAATTCTGATTTTAAAAAGACCGAGTTAGTCTTATTATTGATGTTCTTACTACTTCATTTAATTCTCCTTAAGATTTGCAGTGTGGATATGGATCATTTACAATAATAATTATGCAATGATCAATTGATTTTGCCTAGCATTGTATTTGTCACCTTGAAATGCAAAAACCATCAATTTTTAGCAGCATGAACATTTATTTATTTATTTTGCTAATCTTACACACCAGCATGCAAGCATTTATTTTATAGAAAAAGAATAATTTATAAAAGTTGGGAGATTTAGCACTATCATTTTAGAAGAAGAGGGAGAGGAAGAAGAATAGTTTTTTTCCCACCCTCCAAAAATGAAAATTACTCAAGCAGCAACTTTTGGAAGATTAGAAAACAGAGTCTAATTTTCCAGAGGACTTTTGTACCTTTTAAAAATCCAACTGCATGTATTTTGTTTGGGTACTGCGTGTATATTATAAATAGTTGTTCCTTTGCTCTTGGGTGAGAGATTGTAAGCAGAACAAATATTCTAGATGAAATTTCAAGCTTGAAATCTTCCCTCTGCTTTAAAATAGACCCTTCCATTCCAGGAAGTCTATTTGTCATTTTAAAAAGCACTACGTTTCAAATGAAAAAAAATATGCATCAATAAATTCAGTTTTGATCTAGATCATGCTGCAAAAATAATGAACTTCTTTTTACCAATAAGACCTTTCAGTTTCTCTAGAATTCTTAATTAAGCAAGATGTTTTCAGAAATAAGTGATGGCTAAAGTAACAACCAGGAAGAAGTGTGCTGAAAATCATGTCTCTCTGCTTATAATCCTAATTAGATGGACTTCAGCTCTAGCTTCAACATATTAACAGTTGCTGCTTTTTGATAGGGAATCAGGAACATTTGATTCACATTTCATGAGGATCTGCCTGATTTGTATTTCCCAATACTGTATTTCACGGAAAGACAATCTGGTTCGCTAATGATGCTTTAGTTTATAAATGGTATTGTTCTTCATATTGACTAGAGCTAATGAAGTCCAAAACATTTGCAGGGTTCCTGGATTCATAAATTTGTAGTATGTAAACAAGATGGGATATAAGTGTCAATAGCTTTTCTCACTATTTTAGGATATCTCAATTCATAAAATTTATATTGGAGAAAAGTATCTATTTTAGTAAATAGGTATAGCTAGATAGCTAGACGTATGGAGGGAGGGAGGGAGGGAAGAAAAGAAGAGAAAGAAGAAAGAAAGAAGCAAGAGGAAGAAGGAAGGAAGATCTAAACATATATTAGTAATATTCACGGGAGCCCCAATTATCTTTGATTGATCTCACAAAGGTAAGCTGGGTCAGAACCTACTAAGTACCTGGGTGGGAGAGATTTAAGTCAAGATATGAAAATTACAGTGCATTGTGTAATTGTGCTTTTCAAGTTAAGAACTTTGAAAGAAGTTGTTAGAGAGATTTACAGCAAGGGCTTCATTAATTCAAGTGATAAGAGAAACCCAGGGAGATCTGTATACTAGATAGTTACAGGTTCATGAAAAACCATAGACTTTTCCATGGTCTCTATTGGCATGTTTAATCAATTAATATTGTTTTGGTTATAGATCAGCATAATAACAAATAGGATGACAATGATGCTGAAATAGAAATAAAAAATAAGGAGGATAGGATAAAATGAGGTAAAAATAACATTATTTAAGTACATTTTAAAATTTGACCTGTAAAATGTCAGGATTTTCCCAAATCATATATGCCGTGTTCAGTTCTTGAAATGCAAGACATAATTATGCCACAGTCTGAGGCCCTTATGAGTTGGACAGCAAACAGTGTCACAAACTGATTTTGAGGAAAATCGACATAATTTGAATGGCTGAGTTCCTGTATAGATGTAAAGTGCTCCAGAGGCTCAACATCATGAGGATCATGGGTTGCCCTCTCCCCTCTTTGGAAGAGCTTTATAGCTCTCGCTGCCTTAAGAAAGTTCAAAACACTCTTAAAGATCCATCTCATCCTGAGCACACACACACACACCTTTTTTTTTTTACTATTACCATCTGGTAGACGATACAGGACAATAAAAACAAGGACAAATAGGCTGAAAAACAGCTTCTATCCCAGAGCAGTAACTATATTGAATTCTATGGTATAGTGCAATATTAATGCAATATCAGGGGTTTTCAATTTCAATTTTAAAGCATCTGAAGGATGTATTTGTTGTGTGTTTGTTTTTTACATATAGTTACAATGTACACTGAAGTGGGCATTTAATTTTGTTGTATGGTGTGCAATGGCAATAAAGTAAACTAAACTAAACCACAGTTTATACATCACAATGGTTGGCCCCACTGTATCCCAATGAAGCAAAGACTCCTCCATCATTGCCTAAAGGAATTTGGAGTCTTCTGTCCAACATAGCCAAAGAGACAGAAATAGTGTTCGTGTTTATAAGGGGATTGCATAACTGTTGCTGTGGTTGTATATACTCAACTTTAACTGCAGAGCACCTGGATTAAAGGTATATGCCAAAACTTTCTTGGAGGACAGGTAGTACTATCAATGGTAATTGACCCTTGTTCCCAAGTCATGCCGGTCATTAAAGAGACCATTATGGAACCAACTTAATTTTATGGCATTTTTCTGACAGTCATTAAGTGAATCCATCCTTATTAAGCAAACACATTTTCTGCTATGGTCACTATTTTTTTTTTCAAGAAACTTGAAATAAATGTCAGCTTCCAACAAAATAACATCATAAGTTGTGGTCATATGATCAATGCAGGTCAGTTTCTGAGTGTCCAAAATATAATCAGGTGACCAGATTGGGGGAGAGGGGGGACAACTATCACAACTTCAAATCAGGATAATATGTACCCCTTTTTTCGCTCTGTTGTGACTTCCATCACAAAGTAACCTATGTCATAAGTTGAGAACTAGCTGTAGATATTTTTGTAAGGAAGATATTTCTGGAATTCAGAATCTTTGAAGAACCAGGAAATATTTGCTGACTGTCACAAATATCTAATGTAAAATATCTGTTGAAATGCATATTCTACAGGTCAAAGAAGCGTCTTGCTACAAATGTGTCTAAAGAATTTAAAGAATTTTTACTGGAACCACAGGCTTTGTCTCCTATGCCCTCTACTGGAGAATTTCTAACACAGGAATATTTCTTTAAAATGTTTAATGCCTTTAAACAAGAAATTAAGGAATTTGCATTGGAACTATATGATGATTTAAAGTCTAAAGTTAATCAAATGAAGGCGAATACGTTTGCAGCCGTGTCTGCCCTGTCAGATTACTCTGCTGAAATAGAGAACAAATTGGAAAGTTTGGAGAAGGCTAATTTTAATTTGACTACCAATATTCAAATTTTACAACAAAAAATTAGAGACAATGAAGAACAGCTCATGATGATAAATTTTAATAGGAAGGCATTTGCAATAAGAGTCAGAGGATTCCGTGAAAAGGAGCAAGAGAATTTGAAACAGACCTTTGCTGAAGCCTTCAGCTATGCGGTGGGAAGCCCGGGACTTAACTTTGATTGGCAGATTCGGAAAATCTATCGCCAGAACTCATTGATAGCGGAACAGCGACAGCTCCCGAGGGACATAATTATACATTTCTCTACAAAAGAATCTAGAAATGCGATTGTGCAAAAGTTTTATAATAACAGTCTCCGAGTTGATGGCCAGAACTTGATTGTCTTCAAAGATATACCTTTCCAGATGTTGAAAGCAAGAAGGGACTACACCTTTTTAACTAAGGAGCTTAGGAGTCAACAGATTCGATACAGATGGGAGGCCCCTGCCGGCATCACGGTTACATTTGAGAATCAAAGATTTCGTCTTAACTCTGTTTCGGAGGCTCAAGATTTCTATTGCAGGATTCTGAAGGCGGGACTTCCTGACTCACTTGGAAGAGAGGAGAGACAAGCGGAAGGAGAAGGCAAACGGCAGGCCATGTGGTTGCAAGATGGAGGGGGTAGCCCTTCCTCCCTCGGAGAAGCAGAAAAACGGAGATCGAGAATTTAGACATTTTAAAATACTCGCCAAAGTTGAGGACTGAATGGGGGTTTGAGACCTCTCTCCGGTAGAAAAAGCGGACTAATTCTTATTAGAAGGGAAAGCTGGGTGAAACTACTTTGAGCTAGATTTTAAATTAACGTTAGCATAAATTTGATAGTGGTAAACATCAGACAAGCAAGGGATGAGGGTAAAATATATGTGGAATGATTTACGTTGTTTAAGGTTTATTAGAACAGAAAGCCGGTTGGGATTATCTTAAGATAAGTGTAAAAAGAATGCGGAATGATTTATGTTGTTTAAACTTTGTTAGAAGGGACTATTTTAAAACAGAAGGTTAACTGACTCTTGCTGAAAGTATTGTTTGAATATGTGGAATGATCCATGCTATTTAACTTTTATTAGAAGGGAAAGTTGGTTGAAATTGCTTTGAGTTAGATTTTAAACAAATGCTAGTATAAATTTGATAGTGGTAAATATTAGACAAGTAAGGGATGAGGGTAAAATGCATGTGGAATGAACTACGTTATTTAAATCCTATCAGAAGAGAAAGTCGGTTGGAATTATCTTAAGATAGAAATTGATTTCTGTGTAAAGTAATATTTGATCTACGCTGCTTAATTTTACTAAGAAGGGGAAGCTTGGCTAGATTATTTTGAATTACTGTTTGAAAAGGAGGTTAAGAAAGATCACTTACGCTGTTTAAATTTTACTAGAAGGGAAAGTTTGATTACTCTTCTGTAAAGTCATATTTGAATATGTGGCATGAACCACGTTGCTTAAATCTTATCGGAAGGGATCATGAGGTTTAGGAAGAGGAACGGGAGAGTCTACAGAAGGTTGGGGTAAATAGCAAAGAAGTAAGAGACGAGAATAAAATATAGATAGAATGATTTATACTATTTAAGCATAGATAAAGATGGGGGGCTGAGATCAACACAAAGAGTGGTTTCTTTTTCTTTTTTTCTTCTTTTTTCTTTTCTCTTTTTTTTCTCTCTTCTTTTTTTTTCTGTTTTTCTTTCTTTTGACATATTACTTTTATTTTTTAATCCATATGTATACAAGATATTTTAGACAGAAGGTAGTGCCAGGTGTGGGCCCTGGGAAGTCGGGAGGATTGGGGATGGGGATTTCTGGGGGGGGGGTGGGGGGGTGTTAATATAGTCTTAATAAGAATAAGAATGTATTTATATACGGTGGTTTTTTCTTTCTTTTTTTTTTTCCTTGGTTCATTTTACTTTTATCAGATCAAACAACACTCGAATAAAGGCATACACCAAGGAGGGAGGTAGAGGGAAAGAAGAGGGAGGAGTAAGGAAGGAGTAAGGGGAATGTAAGGAGGGTGTCTGGGGAGTAAGGGGAGAAAGGTTTGTGGGGAAAGGGAAGTAGGAGGGGAGTGTTAGAGGGAGAAAGGAAAGTTGGAGGGGGTAGATGGGGTATATGGAGGATGGAAGGGTTAGGTGGGGTTGTGAATGATGAGTTGTGTTTCCTTTTTATTTGTTCGTTTTATTCCCTTTTTCTTTTTTTCTTTTCTTATAGTAAATACCCTGTATATAAGTGATTGCAAATGGAATGTGAAAAATGAATAAAATATATTTTTTTAAAAAAATGCATATTCTAAACGAAAAATGAAACAAACCCATATTGTTCTGACCTTGGCTTCCTTAAAAAGCATGAAGCAGAGTCTTGGTCCCGGCAAAACCCCTTTTATTTACACGACTGTGACTTCCTTTCGTTCACAGTCAGCAAGGCTTAACAAACAGTTTTTTCAGAGAAACATTTATCAATACAAACCTTATCTCATTTGGAGAGCTGCCAGATAACTAGTTTCCAAACCAGAGATGGGTTGCTCCCAGTTCGGCCCGGTTCAGCCGAACTGGTAGTGGTAATCTGGCCTGGGTCGCAGAGTCAGCAGCGACCCAGGCTGGCCATGCCCCCAAACCGATTCCGAGCTTTGTGTTGCCTTTGCTGGCATCTTTTTTATTAGCTTTTAATGGTCTTTGCCCATGCATAGAATCATTTACAGTGAACTGTGCATGTGCAAGCAATGTCCGGCCGGCACGCATATGAAGCGAACTGGTACTGCTTCGTATAGGAACCCACCCTACATATTCAGCAGGTTCTGACCAGTTCTGGAGAACCAGCCCTGCCCCCATCTATTATCTGCCTCCCAAGTCCCAGCTGATCGGGAGGAAATGGGGATTTTGCAGTATCCTTTCCCTGGATAGGGGAGGGAATGGAGATTTTATAGTATCCTTCCCCTGCCACACCCACCAAGCCATGGCCATCAAGCCACACCATGCCCACCAAGCTACACCCACAGACTGGCAGTATAAGTTTTGAATCCCACCACTGGGGAGGAGCCAATCACCTCCAAGGTGTGGCTTTACTCTCAAGTCGACCATGCTTTCTTAGTTGTTCTTATCTTCTGGCAGCTTTGTCCATGCGCACACTGAGAACAGGCTCCAGCTGTTCCTCTGCCTCACTGCTGTCTAGTTCCCTCTCTGCCTCCAATGCAGAGCCCTCATCTCAGCTTTCTTCAGCCTCCAGGACTGCCCATGTTCCTCCCCAACCTCCTCATTGTCTGACACACATTTTCGGGTAGCTTTGCTTTTAAATGCCATTATGCAGCAGGGATGAATATATAAAGGACCCACCGAAAAAAAGTGTCATGGTTCAGAAATTGTAATGCTCCTTCCCTTGTGCTATATCCTTTTTCATCCTTAATTTAGCTATTTTTATTTGTGCATTTTATTTTGCAGATTTATTATTATTATTATTATTATTATTATTATTATTATTATTATTATTATTATTATTATTATACAATTGTATCACAGCGGCCAGTTGTTTCGCCGGATTTGGCATTGGTTACTAGTCGGGCCCCACCCAGGGGCCTAGGACGTCGTAACGTATTTTCGTAATATGCGTGCAGATCCAAGCAGTGCGGCTTTTTGCATTTGACTGATGGTGATTTTGTCAATTTTTAACTGTTTTAAATGTAATTCCAGTGCTTTTGGAATAGCACCCAGTGTGCCAATTACCACTGGAATTACCACTGCTGGTTTGTGCCATAGTCGTTGAATTTCGATTTTTAAGTCCTGGTATCTTGCGATTTTTTCATGTTCCTTCTCGGCGACCCTGCTATCACCTGGTATTGCGATGTCTATGATTGTGACCTTATTTTTCTCAACCAGTGTGATGTCTGGTGTATTATGCGCCAGTATTTTGTCGGTTTGTATACGGAAATCCCACAAGATCTTGACCATCTGATTTTCGGTGACTTTTTCAGGCTGATGTTCCCACCAGTTTGTTGCTGTTTTAATATTATAATTTTTGCACAAATTCCAATGGATCATTTGTGCTACTGAATTGTGCCGCAATTTATAATCAGTCTGCGCGATTTTTTTACAGCAGCTGAGTATGTGATCAACAGTTTCATCAGCTTCTTTGCAAAGTCTGCATTTGGCATCATCAGAGGATTTTTCAATTTTGGCCTTAATGGCATTTGTGCGGATAGCTTGTTCTTGCGCAGCCAGGATTAGTGACTCTGTTTCTTTCTTTAATGTACCTGTTTTTAACCATAACCAAGTTTGTTCACTGTCCACTTTATCTTTTATTTTTTCCAGAAATTGACCATGCAGTGCTTTGTTCTGCCAACTCTCCATTCTTGATTTTATCACATCTTTTCTGTATTCTTGTTTTGTCTGTTGGGCCTTCAGTAGATTTTTGTTCTTTACTTCGATTAATAGATGTTCTTGAGTGTCTTTTAAATAATCAGCCAGTGCATGTTTTTCTTCTTCAACTGTTTGCTTCACTTGTAATAATCCTCTGCCACCTGATTTTCGGGGCATATATAGTCTATCAGTATCACCACGTGGATGTAAACTGTAGTGCATTGTCATTAGTTTCCTGGTTTTTCGGTCCAAAAGGTCCAAATCAGCTTGTGTCCAGTTAACTATACCAGCTGTGTATCTTATAACTGGTATTGCCCAGGTATTTATGGCCTTGATTGTATTTCCACCATTCAATTTAGATTTCAAAATTTTCCTAACTCTGTTGGTGTACTCTCGCCTGACAATAGTTTTTACTTCTCCATGCTTGATGTTATCCAACTGCAGAATGCCTAAGTATTTGTAGGCTTCATTTTCTTTGCATTTAATTAGTTGGCCATTGGGCATTTCAATTCCCTCAGATGCAGTGATTTTGCCCCTTTTTATGGATACAGTGGCGCATTTTTCCATGCCAAACTGCATTGAAATATCGGTGCTGAATACTCGGACTGTATTTGTCAATGATTGGATTTCTATTTCTGACTTTCCATAGAGTTTCAAATCATCCATATATAGTAAATGCGAAATTTTTTCAGCTTTTTTGGCTGTTTGGTAGCCTAATTTCATTTTTTTAAAGATTACTGATAGTGGGGTCATTGCGATGATGAAGAGAAGAGGTGAAAGTGAATCACCCTGGAAAATTCCTCGCTTGATATTAACCATTCCGTAGCTCTCATTCCCTACTGCCAACTCAGTTCTCCATTGTTTCATTGCCTTTTCAGTAAAGGATGTAATATTTTTGCTAATGCCAGTTGTTTCTAAGCATTTTATGATCCAACTATGTGGCAGTGAGTCAAATGCCTTTTTGTAATCAATCCAGACCATATTCAAGTTCGTTTTTCTGTTCTTACAATTTTCTAATATCATTTTATCAATTAGAAGCTGATCTTTTGTGCCCCTGCTCCTTCTTTTGTTGCCTTTTTGCTCTACTGGCAAGATGTTGTTTGTTTCCAAATAATCCATCATGTTATCTGCAATAATGCCTGTGAGTAATTTGAAGGTTGTTGGTAAGCATATTATTGGTCTATAGTTTTCAGGTGTTGTTCCTTTAGTTGGATCTTTCTGAATCAAGTATGTTTTTCCAGTTGTCAACCATTCATCAATTTGGCCCTTTTGTAAAATTTCATTCAGTTGCCTGGCCAATATTGCATGTAAACTGGTCAGATATTTGAGCCAGAAACCATGTAATTGGTCCTTTCCAGGTGATGTCCAATTCTTTACCTTTTTAACTCGATTTTTGATCATCTCAGTTGTTATTTCTAATACTTGCATTTGTTTGTTGCCAATGCTTTTCTCAAAGTCATGTATCCACTTTGCTTCCTTGTTGTAGTCCTTTGCATTTTCCCACAATTCTTTCCAGAATTCAACTGTGGCCTGCTTTTCTGGTTTTTCACTTTTGGTGTCACCATTCACATTAAGACTTTGATAAAAACGCCCTTGGTCTGATCGAAATTGCTGATTTTGTTTATAGTTGTTATTTCTAATACATGCATTTGTTTGTTGCCAATGCTTTTCTCAAAGTCATGTATCCACTTTGCTTCCTTATTGTAGTCCTTTGCATTTTCCCACAATTCTTTCCAGAATTCAACTGTGGCCTGCTTTTCTGGTTTTTCACTTTTGGTGTCACCATTCACGCCGTTGGTCTGATCGAAATTGCTGATTTTGTTTATATTGGATGATTCGTGCCTCATATCTTTCCATTTTTCTAGCTGTTGCTGTTATCCGCTGTTTTCAATCTCTACAGCTTCATTGATGTTTCTTGTATCCAATCTATATCTTCTGATTAGCCAATCTATGGTTTTGTTGTTTTTAAGCCGTTGCTCATGCATGTTCTTTAAGTTACTAGCATCTGCCCTTAATTTTTTGACTTTTTGTTCTAATCGGATTTTCCACTTTGGCTTTGATGCTTTTTCTGTTGTGTGACTAGGTACTTTGATTTTAATGCCTAGTTCATTAGTGACTATTACAGCTGCTCTGTACATTAACTGGTTTGTTTCCAAGATGGATCCCGATTCAATTGTTGAAAACAGTGCATTAACCATTTTCATGATAGGGGCCAAAATTTTCTTAGGCACAGTTTTTAGTGATGGTAAACATTGCCTTTCCTCATTAAGCAGAAAATGCTCCATGGTCTTCTCCTTCAATTCTTTTTTGTTTTTGAGTTAGTTCATCAGTTGGTTCAGTGATAACTGGTTCTAGTGGTGGTGGTGTTATTTCCTCCCCGAGAGCTTCTTCTGGGAGTTCTACTATAATGTCTTTAGTTGTGTCTTGAATATCAGTTATTTCCACTTGTGATATTGTTTTTTTGGGTTTTGCAATTTGCCTGAATTTCCTCAAGATCACCTTCACTAAACACTTTATTCCGTATAATAAATCGCCTTTGATCTGCTAGTCACTAACATTTGAATCTGGATATTGTTGTTTCCGTAATTCATACATTCACTTTAAATAACCTCTTTTTTCTGGCTCTGAGTTGTAGTAACAGGCCATTATGGCACGGTTTTCATCTGCACTATATTTTTGTCATTTTGTTGGCTGGTCCACTTGTAGCCCACTTGTCGACGGATGTCCAGGGACCCCAACATCCGCCGTGGCCCTTGTAAACCTGCACGACGACCGATGCGGTATAAAAATTTTATTTGTTTTTTTCACCATATTGTATGGGTTGGCGGTTTTTTTTTTATGGGGCCAGGTTGCCAACCTGACCCCAACTCTCCTGAGTTGTTGTTGTTGTTGTTGTTGTTGTTGTTGTTATTATTATTATTATTATTATTATTATTATTATTATTATTATGTGAACTCCCTGCCATCACCGCTATTAGCCCAGCTAATCTAGGGAAGGCTGCCATAATTGTGATTTGAGTTTCTGTATGGATTTTGAAGGTCAGATTTATGTAGCTGGGTTTTCAAAATGCATTGGACATCTCTATTATTGAGTTGCTTGTTTCTAAGGTTTTATGTAGAATATATTGTCTGCATGGTTTATAGCAATTGTCAGCTCTCTCTAGTCTCTCTGTATTTATACCCTGCCCTTTAAAGTTGATTTGTATAGTGATAAATCACTGAAGAGGAGGGGAGAGAAAGAATGAAATTAGATTCTTTTAGGAAACTTCTAGTATTTCTTAAACTTTTTTTGGGGGGTTCACTCTCAGGGCCCCCTTCTCATTTTTTAAAATCAAGGAGGGCCCCAAAAGAGTTTTGGTTTGTCTGGCTGATATTTATTGATGTTCACCATACTAAAAAAAAAAATCAACATGTTCACTGCTGATAACACTTCTCATAATTTTTTGATGGGATTTTAATATTTATTCTTTTTCAACAGAGGCTGGCAAGTAGTTTTGATTTTGAGAAGCCCTTAGGGCAGTGTTGGTGAACATTTTCGGCACCGAGTGCCAAAACAAGAGTGTGTGCAGGTGTGCAGGGGAGCACCAGAAACTGGAAGAATAGCTCCCCAGTACTCATGGATGTGCCGGGAAACTGAGCTTCTGGTTTCTGACATGCACATGTGCCCCGGTCACCTGGGGTCTTCTGGTTTTTGGTACGCATGCACACATGAACACCAGCTGGCATGCCAGAAACTGGAAGCTCAGCTTCCTAGTGCGTGCATCCATGCTAGTGCTATCTCGTGATGCAAAGACCCACTGGCTGGAACCCAGAAGAGCAATAGCCAACAGCTGACATGCCCAGAGAGGTGGCTCTGTGTGCCACTTCCGCTATGCAAACGGGGATACCCCACAAGGATGCTTTTAAGAACAGATTGGACAGCCACTTTTCCGAAATATTACAGGGTCTCCTGTTTGAGCAGGGGGTTGGATTAGAAGACCTCCAAGATTCCTTCCACCTCTAGGTTGACTGATTGATGATTGTATATTATGATTTATGATCTGTGATTTATCAATTTGTTGTTTGTAGGTACCCCAAGAGCTTATGCGCCAGAGACAAATTCCTTAGGTGGGTATCCAATCACACTTGGCCAATACAGAATTATATTCTATAAATAAGGGATGTGGTGGCTCAGTGGCTAAGATGCTGAGCTTGTCAATAGAAGTAGGCAGTTTGGCGGTTTGAATCCCTACTGCTGTGTAATAGAGTGAGCTCCCGTTACTTGTCCCAGCTTCTGCCAACCTAGCAGTTTGAAAGCATGTAAAAATGCAAGTAGAAAAATAGGGACCACTTTGGTGGGAAGGTAACAGCGTTCTGTGCGCCTTTGGTGTTGAGTCATGGTGGCCACATGACCACAGAGACGTCTTCAGACAGTGCTGGCTCTTTGGCTTTGAAATGGAGTGGAGCACCACCCCCTAGAGTTGTGGAATGACTAGTACATATGTGCAAAGGGAACTTTTACCTATTCAATAAATGAGAAAAATACATTTGTTTGGGGGAAGAGGTGGCAAACTAAAGATGGTTCAATCCCTTCCAACTCTGTTAGTGTATTATTCTGCTATATTTTAAGAAATACTGTCTTCATCAAGGGCTAGCTCAGCTTTCCTCTCTTTCAAAATACCACTTAGAAGGAATTGCCCATGAAAATAGCCTATACCTAGAACTGGGGGGTGGGAAGCTGTTTTGCATACTGAGGAAAAGACAGACCTTGTCACCATCTACAACTACAACACCTTATATGCATTTCACCAACTATTACAAGTTGAAAATTACTTCTTGCAAAAAGCTTCCAACATGTGCATTATGGAAAGTAATGCATACTTTCTGGAGATATGCCAAGATACCTGCAATTAAATTATTCATAAAGCTGCTTTCGGCTGCCAACATCTAAAGTGGTTGAAGCAGCCAGACTTGAAAGGTGCTAAGTTGGAGGATTAGTAAAAGTGTGTGTGTGTCTGTATGTGTGTGTATTTCTATCAGGCATGAAATCCTCTTACCTTCGCTACTGAGTGTTCATGACCCCGTGATAGGAGCATGCGCTGAGCATCCGTGATGATGTTTGGGTGGGTTGGTGGTGCCTACCACCATTGCCACTACCGGTTCACCCAAATTGGTGCAAACTGGCAGAATGCCACCTCTGATCTCTATATCTTTCTTTCTCTCTGTCTCTATCTTTCTGTCTAGATAGAGATAAAGTTAGAGAGAGAGAGAGATGATAGATACATAGATAGATAGAGTGCTAGAGATAGATAGATAGATAAAGATAGAGATAGAGAGAAAGTGATAGAGATGGATATCTCTCTCTCTCTCTCTCTCTCTCTCTCTCTCTCTCTCTCTCCCTCTCTCTCTCTCTCTCTCAAGTCAGAAGTACCAATGTGCTACAAGGTTAAAAAGATTAGCTGATGATATCATCATTGCCCTGGGGATGCCCAGTTGGGTGGATCCTTTCATGTCCTCAGCAAGAGCTGGAGTGAAGGAGAGTAGTTCAACCCTTCCCTGTGAGAGTCTCAGGTCTCAATATTTCACTTCTCACCCAAGAAGCTTCTTCAATTTGGACTAAATGGTAGAAGATGGAAGGATTCATATTGACTACAAGGAATATAGCCCTTCCATCCTCCACCATTCATCAGAACTGAAGAAACTTCTTGGGTTAGAAGTGAAACATTTTGGGTGAATCCACTTTTCAGATATACTGATGATCCAAAAACCTTAATCAGATGTCTTGAAGACTTCACTTCCAGTCAAATAACCCTTCTTGGGGGAAGGGAGATGAGGAAGGGTCTCTCAGGGATCAAATGGATTTTCTGCTTTCTTTGTTCTTCTCATGAGTGCAAAGAAATGTTCTTTTTAACCTACAAAAATAATCTTGTGGCATTTTTTTAAATAGTCACCTTTCAAATTTTCAAAAGAATTCCATTAGCAGATATAAAAAATTACATGGTAGCATAAATAGGATCATGTGGCAGGTGACAGTGTGGCAGGAAATGAGAAACCCACTTTTGACAAAGTTCATCCTTCGTTGTTGTCTCAGGTTTTAGAGATTTCTTCTTTGCCTGATTACAAACATATTCTATATTCCCTATTCTTAAAGTTGATGTTAAACCATTTATTATATGTAATAAAATAACCACAACCATAATTGTGGGTGTTGAGTGGCAGACATGCAAGCTAGTTATTACCTACAGTGAAAGAATTGCTACCTTTAGCAGCAGAAACAGATTAGCAAAGTACTTGTTGCTATGTTTTTGTTTGGAGTGATTATTTTTTCAGCAACAACACTTAATCTTGGTGGTTTTTTTTAATATGACTTTTTAAAATATGACTTCAAAGCTCATTAGTGATACATAGATAAAAGGCAAGGGCTTGATTATGAAAATTAGGCTTTAAGTCTCACTGCTATGATTTGGGGGTGGGGAATTATATGAATTTCTCTCTTCCATAAAGATGTGGATTTATTTATCTACTAGCTGTTAACCCAGCATTGTATGGGTATTTTACATACCTAACCCTAACCCTAATCCTGTATTAGACATTTACAAATGTCCAGACCAAATTAATTTCTAATGCTGGATTTCCCCCCTCACCAGAGGGAGCCCTCTTGTGGAGTACTGTGAAGCCATTATCATGGCAACTCCACTGTGCTGTGCAGTAGAAGCCATTTTACAGAAGTACAGTATAAGTGGGGTGTTAGGGGTGTCTTACTCCCACAGCATTTGTTTCCAGAGAGTAAGTCATCTGTGCACCAAGCTTGGTTGAAATTGCTCAAGGAGTTCCAGAGTTATGCTGGAACATACACACACACAGTGATAGATAGATATAGATAGATAGATAGATAGATAGATAGATAGATGGATGGATGGATGGATGGATGGATGGATGGATGGATGGATGGATGGATGGATGGATGGATGGATGGATGGATGGATGGATAGATAGATAGATAGATGATAGATAGATAGATTTCTTAAACAAAGTTATATAGCCACACACCCCCCCCCAAAAAAAGCACATAGGATTTTGAGTTAAGGAACATAGTGTTAAAGGACTGAGGGGACTAGGCATACCTAGGATTGATATGACAGCAGTCTTCTAGTAGTTATGGGGCTGTCACAGAGAAGAAAGAATCAACTTTTCTAGCTTGTTAAGTGGAAGTTTGTTAAACAGACATCAAACCTAGAAGCAAGAAGAAATGTATTGACTTGGGAACAATTAATCAGTGGAACAGTTTGCCTCCAAAAGTTCTGGGTGCTCCAACACTGGAGGTTTTCTAAGAAGAAATTGGGCAACTATTTGTCCAAAGGGATGTTAGGTATCTGTCATGAGCAGGGGATTGGACTAGAAGACATCCAAGGTGTTTTCTAATCCTATTATACTAAGTTCTACCTTTGAATGAATATTTTTCCCCCCTTAGAACAATTAAGCCTCTGTCCATGGTGCTTAAAAGTCAACTGGCAGTTGTTGCTGCTTTAAAATAGATATTATGGGATTGTTATTATGTCTGTGTTTGTCCACCTCCAGTCTTAGCCCTCATTCCAAATGACAGGTCTTCATTTCCCAGTCTGACAGTTCAGCTGGAATTATCACAGGTAGGAAAAGGTAAATGCCCAGGTCAAGGTCCCCTGGATCTCTCCCCCCCCCCCCCCCACTTTGACATTGGGAGTTGTTGTGCAACTCTGGGAATCCTTGTTCTTGTTGAGCTGTTAGTTGCATTGTAGCGACATGGCCAGCAAATTATTTAAGTTCATACATACTAAATAAATATACACATAAAAACAAACAAACAAAGGAATAGAACTATGATTAATGGTTGGTAATACCAAGGTTGAAAATCAAAAAGATCTGTAGTGATGCAGTGTTGGGTGCAGCACTGCAGGCTACTTCTACTAATCACCGGCTTGCCAGTAGTTTGGCAGTTTGAATCTCAACTAGACTCAAGGTTGACTCAGCCTTCCATCCTTCCGAGGTGGGTAAAATGAGGACCCAGATTATTGGGGGCAATAAGCTGAATCTGTAAACTGCTTAGATAGGGCTGTAAAGTACTGTGAAGTAGTATATAAGTCTAACTGCTAGTGCTAACTAATGACAATATTTTCTATAAGTTCAGAAATATATAAAGAAAATTATTCCATTTAATTTTCTAAACAAAATTGTAAGTATTCTTGGCAAGACTTTAAAAAAAGTTCATTTTTGTTTAATGTGCTTAATTCCATTTGGACTGAACTTATGACTATATTAGCACTTTTTATGTTTAACTTTAAATGTTGTCCACCACTTTGATCATTTGCTGTGGTGGTTTTGTCCACTTACAGGTTTCTCAAGTATTTTATCCCCCTGATTTAAAATGTCCTTGTATCCTGCAGGTTACATAATGATAAGGACATAATGACACAGTCATGGGGAAAAAAATCTTATAATTGCAAATGCAACTTTTAGCTACCTGAGTGACCCAAGTCAGGTCAATCACATAGCTAGTTCCCTGCAAGTGTGCATGTCAACAGCATGGAACAATTTCATGTAAGACTAAGTGCAGTGAACTAAACCAATTTTAATATTTTTGTTGCTATTTTCAGATAGCAATGTGTGTCTTGTATATGGACATGCCATATATGTATATTTGTATGTATGTGTGTGTATGTATGTATGTATGTATGTATATACACACACATACACACACACACACATACATACACACATACATTATATTTGTCTTCTAGAACCTTCTTTCTTCCTTTCACAAGTTTTCCATGCGGAATGGTGGGAATAATAGATCATTGGAACAAAGCTATTTTAATTTGGCAACAGGTTTACCATGTTATCTTCTTCTTGTGCCATATCCTTCATCGGACATTGGTGATCATGTTGGCAATCCTATTTTTATCAACAGCCACACGAAAAAGTACTGTTGAGTTTTGTCCAAACCAGTCTCTTAAATTTTGAAGCTATGGTGTTCTTCTTCTGCCTGGACCTCCTTTGCCTTCAATTTTTCCCTAGAGGATTAAGTGAAGGATGCCATATTTTTCTGGGTGTCACATCACATGTCCAAAATATTCTAACTTTTTTTTAATGGATTTGATTATTTCCCCTGGCTTTTCCAGGTGGCTTATCACCTCTTCATTTCTGATTTTGTCAACCCAGCTTAGATGTAACAGCCGCCTGTAAATCCACATTTCAAATGCTTCTAGTCTCTTCAAGTGGTCTTCTGTCAGAGACCAGCTCTCCACTCTGTAGCATGTTATGAGAACTTAAAAAGATATTAGTAAATCATGATGAAAAGAAAGCACAATTTAGGACAATATCCAGCCATAATCAACAAAAGTCCCAATTAAATTTACTTCAGTTGGTTGCGGTCATAAAACCACTAATTTCCGTACCCAGAACTGATTGGACAACAGGAAAAAAAAACAAAGGTTAAACTTAATCCCATATTTGAATGAATGATTTCTCCTTGATTAGATGAAAGCATTAAATCCTGTGATGTTCTATTCTTTCAATATCTGCACTCTAACAGACAGATCTCACTAATAAAGGAAACCACTTTAGCATTTGGCAGTTTGTTAGGCTGCATAAATCTAATTTCCTGGCAAATCTAGTAGTAGTAGTAGTAGTAGTAGTAGTAGTAGTAGTAGTAGTAATAATAATAATAATAATAATAATAATAATGCAAATGCAAAAAGCTGCACTGCTTGGATCTGCACGCATATTACGAAAATACGTTACGACGTCCTAGGCCCCTGGGTGGGGCCCGACTAGTAACCAATGCCAAATCCGGCGAAACAACTGGCCACTGTGATACAATTGTATAATAATAATAATAATAATTTTTTAAAGAAGCTGAAAATTTTTTGCATTTACTATATATGTATGATTTGAAACTCTATGGAAAGTCAGAAATAGAAATCCAATCATTGACAAACACAGTCCGAATATTCAGCACCGATATTTCAATGCAGTTTGGCATGGAAAAATGTGCCACTGTATCCATAAAAAGGGGCAAAATCACTGCATGTGAGGGAATTGAAATGCCCAATGGCCAATTAATTAAATGCAAAGAAAATGAAGCCTACAAATACTTAGGCATTCTGCAGTTGGATAACATCAAGCATGGAGAAGTAAAAACTGTTGTCAGGCGAGAGTACACCAACAGAGTTAAGAAAATTTTGAAATATAAATTGAATGGTGGAAATACAATCAAGGCCATAAATACCTGGGCAATACCAGTTATAAGATACACAGCTGGTATAGTTAACTGGACACAAGCTGATTTGGACATTTTGGACCCAAAAACCAGGAAACTAATGACAATGCACTACAGTTTACATCCACGTGGTGATACTGATAGACTTTACCTGCCCCAAAAATCAGGTGGCAGAGGATTATTACAAGTGAAGCAAACAGTTGAAGAAGAAAAACATGCACTGGCTGATTATTTAAAAGAAAGTCAAGAACATCTATTAATCGAAGTAAAGAACAAAAATCTACTGAAGGCCCAACAGACGAAACAAGAATACAGAAAAGATGTGATAAAATCAAGAATGAAGAGTTGGCAGAACAAAGCACTGCATGGCCAATTTCTGGAAAAAATAAAAGATAAAGTGGACAGTGAACAAACTTGGTTATGGTTAACAACAGGTACATTAAAGAAAGAAACAGAGTCACTAATCCTGGCTGCGCAAGAACAAGCTATCCGCACAAATGCCATTAAGGACAAAATCGAAAAATCCTCTGATGATGCCAAATGCAGACTTTGCAAAGAAGCTGATGAAACTGTTGATCATATACTCAGCTGCTGTAAAAAAATCGCACAGACTGATTATAAATTGCGCCACAATTCAGTAGCGCAAATGATCCATTGGAATTTGTGCAAAAATTATAATATTAAAACAGCAACAAACTGGTGGGAACATCAGCCTGAAAAAGTCACCGAAAATCAGATGGTCAAGATCTTGTGGGATTTCCGTATACAAACGGACAAAATAATGGCGCATAATACACCAGACATCACACTGGTTGAGAAAAACAAGGTTACAATCATAGATATTGCAATACCAGGTGATAGCAGGGTCGCCGAGAAGGAACATGAAAAAATCGCAAAATACCAGGACTTAAAAATCAAAATTCAACGACTATGGCACAAACCAGCAGTGGTAATTCCAGTGGTAATTGGCACACTGGGTGCTATTCCAAAAGCACTGGAATTACATTTAAAACAGTTAAAAATTGACAAAATCACCATCAGTCAAATGCAAAAAGCCGCACTGCTTGGATCTGCACGCATATTACGAAAATATGTTACGACGTCCTAGGCCCCCGGGTGGGGCCCGACTAGTAACCAATGCCAAATCCGGCAAAACAACTGGCCGCTGTGATAAAATTGTATAATAATAATATAAAAACCGGGTCAAAAGTGGGAGCATCTGCATGTGTGTGCTGATATATTTTATAGCTTCAGAAAAATGCCAGATAAAAATTAATTAAGATTATTCTTCCTTCTCCATCTCCTCCTGGCACTTGTCTATTCCTTTTGAGTGAAGATGATAAATGCATGTCAGTTAATCAACAATCATGTGGACACCTTCCCCTAATATGGCAACCATATTATTCCATGTCCCGTGTTCTATTAATAGAGAGGTGTGTGGTAAGGGAAACACAATGTGATCCAAGGATGTGAATATCAAGGAAAAAAGGGATGAGAAGCCAGGAAGTAAAGATGAGAATTAGAACCTACAAGGAATGAAGAACCAGAGGAAAATCTTGACATAGCAATGTTCTTTCAGCATTTATCCTTAGCAATTGGAGCTCTAGAGATGAACAAATGGGTAGGCTGCTACGGGTTCAACCGGGTTCGGGAGAACACGTACCTAATGTTATGCCTGTTTCGAAAACCTCCAAATCCCACCCCATCCCTCCCCTCCCTGGAATCTCCACGAAGCCCATTTTGGATGCAAGATAAGTGCAGGGCCCACACGTAGGCTCGGGGAGGGAGAATATGGGCCTCCCAGAAGGCCTCTGGAGCCTGGGGTAGGAGTTTTCGCCTTCCCAGAGGCTTGAGAAAGCTGTCGGAGCCTGGGGAAAGCGAAACCCCTCCCCCTGCCATGTTGCAGGAAGCCAACTAAGCCATGCCCACCATGGCCACGCCCACCCATCAACCAGGCAGAGAACCCATTGCTGAAATTGTGCTCGCTGGAAGCTTTTATTTTCACTTTTTAAAGCATTTTTTCCTGCCATTTCGGGTGATTATGCAGGAAACAAAATGCTTTCAAAAGTTTAAAAAAAAAACAACCTTCTGATGATTGTGCTGTGAGCCACACAATCATGGGAAGCTTCACCCCTCACTTTTTAAAGCATTTTCCCCTGCCTATTTGCCTGAACCAGCAGGAAAAAAATGCTTTAAAAAGTGAAAAAAAAGTTGGCCATGCCCACCCAGTCACATAACCCCACCACCAAGCCAGCATGACTAAATGCCGAAGGCACACAGAACACAGCTACCTTCCCACCAAAGGTGGTCCCTATTTTTCTACTTGCATTTTACATGCTTTCAACTGCTAGGCTGGCAGAAGCTGGGACAAGTAATGGGAGCTCACTCTGTTAGGGATTCAAACCGCTGAGCTGCTAACCTTCTTATTGACAAGGTGAGCATCTTAGCCACTGAGCCACCTTGTCCCTTATGTATATGTATATAAGTAAAAAAAGCCAGCTTCATACATGAACTTCACATGATGATTGTGACTTGTTTTACACTGTTAAGGTAATAGAGGATGAAGAGCCATGGTGGTGCAGTGGTTAGAATGTAGTATTGCAGGCTAACTCTGCCCATTGCCAGCAGTTCGATTCTGACTGGCACAAGTTTGACACAGCCTCCTGCCCTTCCGAGGTGGGTAAAATGAGAAGCCAGATTGTTGGGGGGCAAGAGGCTGATTCTGTAAAGCACTTAGAGTGGGCTATAAGGCACTGTGAAGCGGTATATAACTTTAAGTGCTACTGCTATGAACACTGTGGTTTTTGATTGGGAAAAGAGGCATCAGCAAAAGTGGTTACTTTCTAGTAAATTTGCATAATGATAATGGAGTTGTGAGTAAAGATACATTAGTGTGACACTGCATACAGGTTAATTGCACAAACCGTTTCTATTAAAAATATTTACTGTCCTGTCTTAAAAAAAGGAAGCAGCAAATGAATGAGCAAATTAAATCTCCCTAATGGAATATATAAAAATATTTCTCGACCGTCTATCCAGGACTGGGCGTTTGAAAGATGGTGTGACCCCAGTTTAAGCAAATTTTATGAATTAAATGCGGACCTAATTTTAGAGAAATGGATTCCATATGTCACGGAAATAAAGACACATCTTTTGTACATCCTGAAGCGTTTTTCTCTTTTGGCTGTCCTCTGTAGGAGATTCCTAATTCTCAAATTTTCACAGAGAATGGAGGTGCGAGAACCTACGAATAAAAAACAGAGCTGGAATCGGGACTTCATAAAGCATCTGTTCCCGATTCCTCAACTTAAATGAAACGGAGGCACCAGGAGATGATTTGGGAGTTTTGCCAATGTTTTGTCTCCCCGCGCAGGTGTTGGAGCTGCCTGCTTGGGAGCCAATTAATGATAACAAATGCTGGCAAGTCCATTGCATAATCCACCAGTCTGTACAATTTGCAGAAGATTATTTCAAGTATACTTATAGCCCTGTGAGTTAATTGTTGCCTTTATCCCGATCCTTTATTTAAATATCAAATCATGTTTTCTCCTGCTAGATTAACACAAATGCTTTGTAATTCTAATCACATTCTTTAGCCAGGGGTTTGTCTTCTCATCTTTGCAAGACAGAGGGAAGATGGCTCCCCATTTCTTCGCCTAGAACAGCCTGTTGTCAGCCTCCTTTTACTTGTAGATGTTGGAAATTAAATATTAATATGTAGGGGGCCCAATTGAGGTTTTATGATTAAGACTTAATGGTTTAATATCAAACAGCATCGTGCACCGTGATGGAATTGGTTAAATACAGATCATGCTCTATTGATGACCACAATTGAGACCAATATTTCTGTTGCTAAGCGAAACAAGTGTTACGTGAATTTTGACCCATTTTTTACGACCTTACTTGCCACAATTGTTAAGTGAATCGCTGCAGTTGCTAAGTTAGCAACACGGTTGTTAAGAGAAGCTGACTTCCCCACTGACATTGTTTCTCAGAAGGTCACAAAAGGGATCACATGACCCTGGGACACTGCAACCGTCATAAATACAAGTCATAAGGCACTTTTTCAGTGC
>NC_045554.1:15599347-15626847 GCF_009769535.1 Thamnophis elegans
TTAAACTTAGAATTAAGAATGTTGTTATATACAAAACAGGCAAAGTAAAGCAAAAATCATTGATAATGAAAACACATTCATTATTGGAAAGTGAGTAAGAATTATATGAGTATGTCATCAGGTCAGGGTCTCAAAAGGACCTTTAGATGATATGAGAGATGATGAAACTCAAGGAAAACCTTCAACACTTTTTTTTCTGTCTTCTAATTTCAAAGATCTAGCTCTTTTGTTTTTATTATTCTGATTTAACAGAATAACAGAGTTGGAAGGGACCTTGGAGGTGTTCCAATCCAACTCCTTGCTCAAGCAGGAGACCCTACAGCACTTCAGACAAATGGTTATCCAATCTCTTCTTTAAAAATCTCCAGTGAGGAAGCACCTACAACTTCTGGATGCAAGTCGTTCCACTGGCTAATTCTTCTCACTGTGAGGAAATTTCTCCTTAGTTCTAAAAGTAGTTAGTTCTCCTTTTGGCCCCTCCTGTGGCTAATGTTGAAGTAGAATTTCAACATTAGTGAGGTTGCCCTCTAGATATAGTTTGTAATCCACAGACGTATTTAAAAAATGACAGATGAATAAAAGATGAAAAGAAAAAAATAAAATCTCAGCTGAAAAGTAAAAATAGTATCTTTGCTGAGAACGAAAAAATGAAATATCAGTTTGTAGTTAATGTAAAAGATGTAGGGCATTATTTTTGATGTCCTGTATAGTTTCCAGTCATACATGAAATCAAAAGTTGTCATTGGTAGAATAGAATCTAATAGATTGTCTGGTCTTGTCAACGGGATACTCTTTGTCTTACTGACAAGTAACTTGGACTCTAATAGCAAGTAAATACAGAATAACAAAGTTGGAAGGGACCTTGTAGACAGTAGTGGTATTCAGCCAGTTTGCACCTATTTGGGAGAACAGGTTATTGGAAGAAATCTCCTTTTGTTTTTGTTTTTCCACTTTGCAGGGCTAATCCTGTAAGGAAGGCAGGAAGGAAACTTTGTGGTGTTGTTGCTAGCCTAATCTTTATTGCCCTGCTTACAGAAACTGTCTCTCTAGTTAACCCTTATAACCATAGTAACAGCGAAGGAGAAGCACCCATTGATGTGAGCGGCCACGCCCACCCAGTCACATGATCACTGAGCCACACCTATCCAGCTGGTCTTTAGGGCAGAGAACTGGTTGTTAAATTATTTGAATCCCACTACTACTTGTAGGTCATCTCGTCTAACCCTCTGTTCAAGCAGGAGACCCCATTGTACCATTTGTCACAATTGGTTGTCCAGTCTCTTCTTGAAAGTTCCCAGTGCTGGCTCATATTTAATTGACCCCTCTCACAATTACTGCTATTAAGCCAGGTTTCACCTAATCTGTATGTGTACTTGAGGTTTTTCTTGCCTAAGTGTAAATGTTAATCTCTGTTCTAGCAATATCTTGGCCCAACTAAGGTCAGCCTTTTGTAACATGTTTTCCATCCTCCGTGAGACCCCAATTAATAATTAGCTTCCTCAAAGTTCTCAACTAGACCAGGATAGTTCAAAAATCTATTTAAAATGTTAGAAAAGTACAATAGAGTAGAGTAGAGTAGTAATGAAACACCTACAACTTCTGAAGGCAACCTGTTCCACTGGTTGCACTCACTGTTAAGAAGTTTCTTCTTAATTCCAGTTTGCTTCTCTATTTGGTTAGTTTCCAACTATTGTTTCTTATCTTGCCTTCTGGTGCTTTGGAGAATCATTTTGACCCCCTCTTCTTTGTGGCAGCCCCTCAAATACTGGAACGCTGCTATAATGTCTCCCCTAATTCTTCTTTTCTTTAGATTAGCCAAACCCCAAATCTGCAGCCTTTCTTCATATGGTTTAGTCTCCAGGGCTTTGATCATCTCAGTTGTTCTTCTCATATAGGCAGTCCTCAACTTATGACCCTGATTGAGCCCAAAATGTCAGCTGCTAAGCAAGGCAGTTAGCAAGTTTTGCCCCGTTGTATTACTTTTTTTTTTGCCAGAGTTTTTTGGCCATCATGTAGTCATTAAGCAAATTCAAATCCTCTCATTGACTTTGCCTGTTGGAAGCTGCCTGGGAAAGGTTACAAATGGTGGTTACACAATCCCAAGACACTGCAACCATCATATATACTTACCAGTTACTAAATGACTGGATTTTGTTCATATGACTATGGAGATGCTACAGTGGTCATAAGCATGAAAAACGGTCATAAGTCCCTTTTTTCATTGCCATTATAACTTTGAATGGTCACTAAATGAATGATTGTACATTGTCCTCCTTAAATAATAAAATTGATATTTTTAACACAGCACATATTAGATGCTACAACTTTTCATTGTTACAAACCCATCATAAAACTTCCCACCCACCCACTCTACGTGGCTCAAGAGGAAGAAAATAAATGTTGCTTCCCATGCTTTTTTAAAAAAGTTTTTATTTTTATCCATAACCACTCTTATATCATTAATCTTACAGTGGGTCATCTGGGTACAATCTTTGTGTCATCATATTTAACAGTTACATCATTTTTTAATTTATTTTCATCTTGCCTTTACATTTACATTTCAATTGCCTTTTAATTCAACTCTTCCCCTATAATTCTGCATTCTTTTCCAAACTATCCAATTTTCTGTTTCTTTTTGTCTACATTGATTTTCTATCCACTGATAAAATGGATAAAATGTTGCTTCAGATGCTGATGGAGCCCACCTTATGGGACCTCAGCATCCTCCAATGCACAGGAGGAGGCCTTTGCTCCAAAAACGGAGAACCGAGGTTATAAAAGTTACTATTAGAATTACATTGAGAAACAGCCCTGCAGCTATAATTAGCAGTAGCTTGTAGCCTGAATGTATCCATATTGTGCTTGTAAGCATTAGGTAGAGGGATCTTAAAAAAAAACAAAAAGGATTTAGAATTTTGTAGAACATCTCTTTCCTTACTTTTCTTCTCCAAGTTGTATCTCCTACTCCTGTGTTCTGCTCCAAGGACTTACTTTTAATTGAGCAAACTCCCAGACTAAGAACTCCTTTGAGTTCACAGCTGTTTCTTTTTCCCCCTTTTTCTATTCAGCTTTTCAAGTGCCCTGCCTTTTCTTCCTTAACCGAAAGGGCTCCTTACCAACCTGCCTTTTCTTCCCCTTCTCATTTCCTCCTTCATGAGATCCATGACCCCCAATCCCCCCCACAGATTTATGAGGCTGTTGCTTTTAGAAAGCTTTTGAGGTCAACAGAACAGAACAGAACAGAATAGAATAGAATTCTTTATTGGCCAAGTGTGATTGGACACACAAGGAATTTATCTTTGGTGCAGATGCTCTCACTGTACATAAAAAGACAAGATACATTTGTCAATAATCATAAGATGCAACACTTTATGATAGTCATAGGGTACAAATAAGTAATCAGGAAATAATCAGTATCAATATAAATCGTAAGGATACAAGCAACAAAGTTGCAGTCCTGCAGTCATAAGTGGGAGGAGATGGGTGATAGGAACGATGAGAAGACTAATAGTAATAGTAATGCAGCCTTAGTAAATAGTTTAACGGTGTTGAGGGAATTATTTGTTTAGCAGAGTGATGGCGTTTGGGAAAAACTGTTGTTGTGTTTAGTGGTTCTGGTGTGCAGCGCCCTATAGCGTCGCTTTGAGGGTAGGAGTTGAAACAATATTTATGTCCAGGATGTGAGGGGTCTGTAGATATTTTCATAGTCCTCTTTTTGACTTGTGCAGTACACAGGTCCTCAATGGAAGGCAGGCTGTCAGTACTTGTGTCCCGCAGCAATTGTCCTGTGGCAAGTTGGCCGTGGTGAGTTGGCTGTGGCAAATTGTAATAGACCACCCTGGCAATGGGGCTAGCATCTTTTATTTGCACCCCTTCATCCAAAAACCATTGCTCTAGTCTGGCAATTAAAGCAAAAGGGAAAAAAAGATTTTCTGTTCTGTGTCGAACAGTGAATTAATACACGAGGAGTTGGAGACCGTAACATCTGATATTTGGCATGTAATAGGAATTTGAGCTTTCCGTTTAACATTACACAATTTTACAGCATTCATAGTTTCTTAGCTAAATAACAAGTGAATTCCAAGGCACCCAAAGGTCAGACAAGGAATAATGGATGGAAACTGACGAAGGAGAGATTCAACCTGGAAATAAGGAGGAACTTTCTGACAGTGAGAACGATCAACCGATGGAATAGAAGTTGCCTTGGGAAGTTGTAGAAGCTTCATCCCTAGAGGCTTTTGAGAAGAGACTGAACTGCCATCTGTCAGAAATGGTGTAGGCATTTGAGCAAGGGGTTGGACTAGATGACCTACAAGGCCTCTTCCAACTCTGTTAATATATGCAAAATGAACACTGAAAAGGAGTCAACTATCTATGCATTACGTTTTTGATTTAGCATTGTTCAGGGCTAGCAGTAATTCAGAAGGTTTTTTTTTTAAAAAAAATGTTAGATATTTGGCTATTATCTAAATGGCTTCCCAGTTGTTTTAGTTATGTAACGTACAGAATGTCCCACCCCTGTAGAATAACCCAGTAGCAGGTAACTGGAAAGGCTCATTAATGGTTGTTTATGATAATTGACAAGAAAGCAAAGCAAAACAAAACCTCAGATTGTTTTAATGGGCAGCAGAACTAATGGGCTGCCTTAATGGTCAGAAGAAATGTGTCATTTGCTGGCTGGCAGACATTAAACCAAAAGGAGATAAAAAGGAAAGGAAAGAGGGCAAAGCTTTTCAAGTATTGTGGCTTAATTCCCACAAGCTCAGAATCGGACGCTTTTTTCTCCAACCTTTTTTTTATTTATTATTTTGGGCTCTTTGAACCTCACATCCTTTCAAGATGCTTTATAATTTGATACTAATATCATCACAAACACAATGGAAATGTATCATTAGGGAATGGTTTGCATCAGAAGATCTATAAACATGCAAGCATTCTGCCACAAGTCTGCATACATTTGTCTGTTTCTTTCTTCTTCTTTTTGGACAATGTTTAAAACTGTTGATGGTTATAAATATGTTGCTAGATTATAAACACGAATAGTGTGGCTGTTTGCCACAAAGGTCTTGGATATCAGAGAAAGGGCTCTGTTTCTGTGAAGGTTTAGTTTCTAACGGAGAAACAGTTTCTTTGTTTAGATAGCCAATGGATGTTGTTGTTGTTAGTTGCAAAGTCATGTCTGGCCCATCATGACCCCATGGACAACATTCCTCCAGGCCTTCTTGTCCTCTACCATCCCCTGGAGTCCATTTAAGCTCACACTGACTGCTTCGGTAACTCCAGCCAGCCACCTCCTTCTCTGTCATCCCCTTCTTCTTTTGCCCTCAGTTGTTTCCAGCATGAGGCTCTTCTCCAGAGAGTCCTTCCTTCTCATTAGGTGGCCAAAGGATTTGAGTTTCCTCTTCAGGATCTGGCCTTCTAAAGAGCAGTCAGGGTTGATCTCCTCTAGGACTGAGCAGTTGGATCGCCTTGCAGTCCAAGGGACTCGCAGGAGTCTTCTCCATCACCAGAGTTTAAAAGCCTCCATTCTTTGGTGCTCAGCCTTCCTTATGGTCCAACTTTCACAGCTATAGATTGCAACTGGGAAAACCATAGCCTTGACTATTCACACTTTTGTTGGCAGGAAGATGTCTCTGCTTTTTAGTATATTGTCTAGTTTTGCCATAGCTTTCCTCCCCAGGAACAAACAATAGAAGCCAATGGATAGAGAGGACGCAAAAGTAAAATATTGTTGCTGGTGACCCGATGAGGAAAAGATGAGAAGGAAGGGACAGCAAGAAGGTATAGCCAGTATCTACCAATAGCAATAGCAATAGCAGTAGACTTATATACTGCTTCATAGGCCTTTCAGGCCTCTCTAAGTGGTTTACAGAGAGTCAGCATATTGCCCCCAACAATCTGGGTCCTCATTTTACCCACCTCGGAAGGATGGAAGGCTGAGTCAACCCTGAGCCGGTGAGATTTGAACCGCTGAACTGCTGATCTAGCAGTAGCCTGCAGTGCTGCATTTAACCACTGCGCCACCTTGAAGTAATGACTGCATTACACTCAATGTATGTTTGTGTTTTTTTTTCAATCCCTTGTTTTCAAAACTCCTCCTAAAGTTTAGGGTGTGGTTAAGACACTGCATTTATCAGCTGAAAAACCAGCAGCCCAGATTGGAGACCCGAGCATTACATGATGGGGTGAGCACCAGTCCTCACGCCAGCTCCTGCCAATCTAGCAGTTTGAAAGCATGCAATTGCAGGTAGATAAATAGATACCACTTTGGTAGGAAGGTAACAGTGCTCTGTGATGTCATGCTGGCCACATCACTGCAGAAATGTCTTCAACAAGATGCTGACTCTGTAAACCACTTAGAGAGGGCTGTAAAGCACTGTAAAGTGGTATCTAAGTCTAAGTGTTATTGCTATGTCACCCCTAATCCTTCTCTTTGTTAGGGTAGAATATCTCTAGGTCTCTCAACCATTCATTGTATGGCTTAGTCTTCAGACTTCTTATCATCTTTGTTGCTGTTCTCTGCACTACAGGTTCCTTCAGGGCTGTTCACATACCATTGAACATTTAATCTTTGTTCTTTGGCAATCCCTATGTTGTTCTCATTAGCCTCACCATCTAGAAAGTGCATCCCTATTTTATTCTGGTATTATGGACCTTTTATCTTACGTGCAACTTGCATCTCCTCAGAGTAGCATTTTATTATTATTACTATTGACCCAACTCTGCAATATACTGAGGTCATAGCATTCCTGCTATCTTTGGCTTCTAACAGCTAATTGGGCCCTTGTGCCCTTGATATTCAATATTATATCTGAACATTTGGGGCAGAGAATTGTGCAACTAGTCGCTGGTGCTTTTGGCTTCATTGGTACTAATGAACTACTTTGTCAAGACGATCCCTTTTGCTAAAGCTGGACACATAACAGCTAACTGTTATTTAACTCTGTTAAATATCACCAGCCACGCTAACACTTCTGCACTTCCCTATAAGGAAGCAAGGGAAGCAAAGTGTGTTAGGTAACCTAAATTGCAAAGTTCAGAAACATTAGAATATTAAAAAGAAATCCAGAGAGACTTGTATCAAAATACTAATGGGTTTGTTAGCATTTTGTAGAATATTGGAAAGCTAGGTATCAGGTAAAAAAGTGGAAGCCCAGCTAGGACATTCTTAGGCCTCAGCTCCTAAGTCAATGATGGCGAATCTTTTCAGCACCGAGTGCCAAAAATGGACTATGTGTGCACGCTCATCAGGGCTGTGACCTGGAAGAGAAGCTGCTCAGCGGGCATGCATGTACCGGAAAATGAACTTCCAGTTTCCGGTGCATGCATACACACCACCCAGGTAGTCTTCCTGTTACTGGTGCACATGCACATGCTATGATCAACTGCCCAGTGCGCATGTGCATGCTGGAATCCGGAAAACCAGCTCTTCCAGTTTCTGGCACTGCCGCACAAACGAAGGCCATCTGATCGTCACACATACATACATGCACGCCAGAAACCCAGAAGAACGGGCTTCACTGCACATGCCAGGCAACATGAATCTGCGTGCCACTTTGAGCACATGTGCCATAGATTCACCATCATGGTCCTACTTGTTGATGGAGGTTCACAGCCATCCAGGTCCTGGTTGTCCCAAAGGTGCTTTTTCAAAAGGCAACTGGCCTTTGTTTTTCCTTGAAGACACATTTCACTTCTCCTCCAAATCATCTCAGATTTTCAACCCCCTGCTCAAGCAGGAGATGTAAGGAGTGCCTCTCCTTCTGCTTAAGAAAGTGAAGGCTCTTGAAACCAAGTATTTCAAAAGGAAGCTTTTATTAAGTAGAAGTGTAAACAATCAGTTCAAAGCAAGGTCTGAATCCCTTTAAGTAAGGCAATTGGAATTAAAGCAGTAGAGACCCCTCCCATTAGTTAGAATGCAGATTTTAGCCAATACACAATTGTGAAGGAGACCTAGGAAGTTCTTGACTTACAACAGCTGGTTGAGTGACCATTTGGAGTTACAACAGCAAGTTAAAAAAAATAATGTATGACCATTTTTCACACTGAAAACTTTTGCAGCATCCTCATGGTCACATGATCAAAATTTGGACCCTTGACCACTGATTCACATTTATGATGGTTGCAGTGTCCTGGAATCATGTGGTTCCCCTTTTACAACCTTTTGACAAAACAAAGTCAATGGGAAAGCCAGATTCAGTTAAAAGCAACTGCATTGATTCACTTAACCAGAAAGGTCATGTTGTTAGTTGTGAAGTCATGTCCGATTCATTGTGACCCCATAGACAATGTTCCTCCAGGTCTTCCTGTCCTCTACCATCCCCTGGAGTCCATTTAAGCTCACGCCAACTGCTTCAGTGACTCCATCCAGCCACCTCCTTCTCTCTGGTCCCCTTCTTCTTTTGCCCTCCATCGTTCCCAGCATGAGGCTCTTCTCTGGTGAGTCTTCCCTTCTAATTTGGTGGCCAAAGTCTTTGAGTTTCCTCTTCAGGATCTGGCCTTCTAAAGAGCAGTCAGGATTGATCTCCTCTAGGACTGACCAGTTGGATGGCCTTGCAGTCCAAGGGACTCGCAGAAGTCTTCTCTGGCACCAGAGTTCAAAGGCCTCAATTCTTTGGCACTCTGCCTTTCTTAGGGTCCAACTTTCACAGCCACATATTGCAACTGGGAATAAAGAAAGGTCATAAAATGGGGCATAATTTGCTTAACAATTGTCTCCCTTAGCAAGAGAAAACTTGTGGCTTAATTTTGATCTCCAAATGGTCACTCAAGTCAAAACTACCTGCATTTTTGGTTCCCTAAATTTATGGCATTGACCTAGCTGTAAATACTTTCATAAATGGCCGGGGGGCGGAGCCTGTTGCCGAGGAGAGCTCAACCGAGCTCCTCTCAGAGATCTGGTCTGTATATCTAATTAAGATCATAGATATCACCCCTTTTTGGCTAAGAAAGGGGCAGGAAGTAGCTCTGTGTGCTAGGGTCTATTCGTAATTCACAGCCTTTCTCCTTTTTTTTGGCTGTGGACAGAGATTAGATCCAGCGGGAGCGGAGCTTTTATCTCCAGCCAGTTCTTCTCAGCTGCCTTTTTTTGCAGCCCCAGACAGGCGAGCCCCCCCCCCCCCGGACAAAGCAAAGTTGTTTGAAGCTAGGATTAATACGGGCGGGTCCCACTCCTGTGAGATTTATGCTTTTATTACTATCTTAAATACCAGCACCATTCGTCTTAGAGGCTTCTTTGTTTAAACGGACTTCAAAATGGCGATTTCTCTCCGTTGGTGACTGATAGGGATGTACGTAGCCGGTTTTACCTTCCTGCAGACCGCTCCTTAACAAAATAATTTTGTTTTTTGTTTTTTTTGGAAACAGAGGGGAGCGAAAGCACTGTTTATTTGTTGATTTATAATGGCACCCAGGTCAAAATCGAAGCGTCTCTCTACAAATGTGCCTAAAGAATCTGTGAAGGAATTTAAAGAATTTATACTGGAATCGCAGCCCTTGTCTCCTACGCCCTCTACTGGAGAATTCTTAACACAGGAATTTTTTTTTTCAAATCTTTAATGATTTTAAACAAGAAATTAAGGAATTTGTATTGGAGCTATATGGTGATTTAAAGTCTAAAATTGACCAAATGAAGGCGAATACGTTTGCAGCCGTGTCTGCCCTGTCAGATTATACCGCTGAAATAGAGAATAAATTGGAAAGTTTGGAGGAGGCTAATTCTAATTTGACTACTAATATTCAAATTTTACAACAAAAAATTAGAGACACTCAGGAACAGCTCGTTATGATAAACTTTAATAAGAAGGCATTCGCAATAAGAGTCAGAGGATTCCGCGAAAAGGAGCGAGAGAATTTGAAACAGACCTTTGTTGAAGCCCTCAGCCATGCGGTGGGAAGCCCAGGACTTAACCTTGATTGGCAGATTCGGAAAATCTATCGCCAGAATTCGTTGGTAGCGGAACAGCGACAGCTCCCGAGGGACATAATTATATATTTCTCCACAAAAGAATCCAGAAACGCGATCGTGCAAAAATTTTACAATAATAGTTTGAGAATTGACGGCCAGAACTTGATTGTCTTCAAAGAAATACCTTTCCAGATGTTAAAGGCAAGAAGGGACTATACCTTCTTAACTAAAGAGTTTAGAAATCAACAGATTCAATATAGATGGGAGGCCCCAGCCGGTATTACGGTCACATTTGAGAATCAAAAACTTCGTCTTAATTCTGTTTCGGAGGCTCAAGATTTCTATTACAAGACTTTGAAGGCGGGACTTCCTGATTCACTTGGAAAAGAGGAGAAGCAGAAAAGCGGAGTTTGAGGATTTAGACATTCTAAAATATTCACCAAAGTTGTGGATTGAATGGGGGTTTGCGACCTCTCTCCGGCAGGAAAAGGGGAACTTATTGGTGGGGTGATACTGAATGTATATATGTAAAATGCATGCAGAATGATTTATGCTGTTTAAATCTTGTTAGAAGGGAAAGTTTGAAGAGATTATTTTAAAATAGAAGGTAAACTGATTTTTGTTGAAACTAATTATTTTGAGCTAGATTTTAAACTAATGCTTGCATAAATTTGATAGTGGCAAATATTAGAGAAGCAAGGGATGAGGGTAAAATGCATGCGGAATGATTTACGTATATTGGTGGGGTGATACTGAATGTATATATGTAAAATGAATGCAGAATGATTTATGTTGTTTAAATTCTGTTAGAAGGGAAAGCTGGATAAGATAATTTTAAAACGGAAGGTAAACTGATTTTTGTTGAAAGTATTATTTGAATATGTGGAATGATCTATGCTATCTAATTTTTATTAGAAGGGAAAGCTTGGTGAAATTATTTTACAAATTTGGATAAATGTTTATCTGAATACAAGGTTAAGGAAGAGGAACGGGAGAGTCTACAGGAGGTCGGGGTAAATAACAAAGAAGCAAGAGACGAGAATAAAATATAGATAGAATAATTTACACTATTTAAGCATAGATAAAGATGGGGGGCTGAGCTTAACACAAAGAGTTTTTTTTTTCTTTGTTCTTTTCTTTCTTTTTTTTTTGGTTTTTTTTTCCCTTTAATATATTATTTTTATTTTTAACCCATATGAATATAAGATACTTTAGATAGAAGGCAGTGCCAGGTGTGGGCCCTGGGAAGTCGGGAGGAGTAGGGATGGGGATTTTTGGGGGGTGGGTGGGTGGGTGTTAACATAGTCTCAATAAGAACAAGAATGCACTTATATACGGTTGTTCTTTTTTTCTCCTTTTTTTTTTTTTACTCTTTTCTTTCTTTAAAAAAAAATTTTTCCCTTGGTTTATTTTACTTTTTATCAGATTATAATAAACAACACTTGAATAAAGGAATACACCAAGGAGGGAGGTAGAGGGAAAGAGGAGGGAGGAGTAAGGAAGGAGTAAGGGGAATGCAAAGAGGGTGTGTTGGGAGTAAGGGGAGAAGGAAGGTTTGAGGGGAAAGGGAAGTAGGAGGGGAGCGTTAGAGGGAGGAAAGGAAAGTTGGAGGGGGTAGATGGGGTGTATGGAGGATGGAAGTGTCAGGTGGGGTTGTGAATGATGAGTTGTGTTTTCTTTTTATTTTATTTTTTTATTTTTTATTTTTATTTTTTTATTTTTTTTTCTTATAGCAAATACTCTGTATATAAGTGATTGTAAAATGGAATGTGAAAATGAATAAAATATATTTAAAAAAAATACTTTCATAAATAAGTAAATGTGTATTAGGTCTTGAGTTTTCAATTTGCTGTGATTCGGTTTTGTCTCTGTGCTTCCTCCCTCCCTCGTATTCTTCAGAGCAAAAATAATTTGTAGGATGGTTCATCTACCCCTATTACAAATCCATGTGATTCATTGTATTCTTCTCTGATTCAGAGACAATTAATTTGGGTTATGGATATGTGTTTGTGTGAGAGAGAAAGATAATGTAAAATAACTTCAGCCCAAAAGAGTGCAGAACCTTCCAATGTCTTGTCTAAAGGATGAGTCATGGCAACTGGACTTATTTTCTCATTGGTTTGAGATGTTTCATTGCCCATACAAGTGGCTTCTTCAGTCTGATCAAATTTGTTAGAGGAAACTGAGAGTTGTTGGAATATACCAAATCCTCGTGCAGTTTGTCACTTTTCTTATTGTCTTTTCCTATTCCTGCACCAACCTTCCTTCTCAAAGTGCATGGCAATCAATGAAGATTCTCAGTCTTCTAAATAGAATTCTCCAAAAGTTGAGATGCTGCTAGGGTGAGCAAAAATTGTCATCCTTCCCAATGTCTTGTTTTAACAGAATAACAGAGTTAGAAGAGGCCTTGGAGGTCTTCTAGCCCAATCCTGTACTGGGTGGGGGGGAGATCCTATACCATTACAGACAAGTGGCTGTCCAATCTCTTCTTAAAAACCTCCAGTGATGGAGCACCCACAATTTCTGAAGGCAAGCATGTCCACTGGTTATTTGTCCTCACTGTTTGAAAGTTTCTCCTTATTTCTAGATTGCTTCTCTCCTTGATTAGTTTCCATCCATTGTATCTTGTCTTATGTTCAGGTGCTTTGGTAAATAAGTTGGCCCTTTCTTCCTTGTGGCAACCCTTCAAGTCTTCAAGAAGACTGCTCTTATCTCACCCCTGGTCCTTCTTTTCATTAAATGGACAATTAACTTCTGATCTACAGATTTCCCCACTCAATCCAGAGCTGGCCAGCTTTTTCTATTTCTCTATATTCTTTTCAAAGGCTATTAGAATGAAGAGAGCTTGTAGACCAAGTTTGTATATTGCTCATTCAAATATAATTTGCTTGGTTATAATTCAGTGTGGCATGGGACTCCAGCCAGTACGACTTGTAAAGCAGAGTTTATAGCTAGTGTGTTGTGTTGATCTAGATAATTGTGATTTATTTCATGAAAAATTATTAATCCATCCATGGATTTAATATTGTATGCATATCAGATTGTAATGGTAACCAGTCAATCTTCCGAGTAACCAGTAGCTCCATAAGGGGCAGGTAATAACACTGTTGATTATAATACATTATAGTTTGTTTAGTTTAATAGCAGAATAACATTGTACCTTGGAAATCATAAAAAGGGATTTGCATCCATCTACAAAGTATTTTTTTTCAACTCCAGAAAGCCTCATTAAAGATATTTGTCTTCTGAAATTGCTATTAGAATTTTGTAGCTCAGTTTAGACTCTGAAGTAAATGACTGCTTGTAATAGTGGGATGTATTGACAAATTTGTATTTTGATTTACTCTTTGTTCTACCTTGTTGAGTTCATAAAATAAATATGAATTAGAGACCAGGATGAAACAAGCTTACAAACCATCATTTATAGCATTTTAGTGAGTCTAAAATGCTATAAATGATGGCAAGAAGCAAGTAAGGTTGCTGATGTATTCTGACATTTAGTAGATAATTTAAATGTTATATTTTCATCACAAAACAAAGCTACATGTAAATTTATTCAGTCCATAATACCTGCAAATATTAATAATAAAAAGAGAGTATAAAACTTTGCTATCTTTGGAAGTTTAAATTGGAGGTGCAGAGTAAGGCATTTCTGATGCTCTTTTCTGCTTTATAAGTTGCAATGTAATTCAGTGCAAATAAAATTGGCTGGATCCATTACTTCCTCGCTTGCATACATTCATACACGTTTGCCTAAACTGAATAATTTCTTCCTGCGCTTTAATCCATGCATATTGAATGTGTAGATTTGCATTAAAAGCATACATTGACAACGTTGTTTTATTTATGTCTTCCTCCGAAAATTTCTCCCTGTGTTACTTTTTTTTGTCATCTTTTGAGCCTCGCAAAGCATTAGCAAAGTGTGAAAGCCCAAGATCGTCATAACTTGAGCGTTATAGCAGAATCGGGATTTATCTGCTGTCTTGGAATTCCCCAAAGATCAAATCCTTCTGTATCCCATGTGTGTGTGTGTGTGTGTGTTTGTGTGTGTGTGTTTGTGTTTGTGTTTTTGTTTGTGTGGAGTGGGATGCAAGATTGTGTCAGACGCAAAAGGACAGCCAGCTGCTAGCACAGTTCCTGATAATGCTACCTCAGTGCCACACAAATGAAATGAAAATATTCTCACCAAAGTCTCTGCTTGCCTGCTGGGTGAAGGATTTCTGAATCGAAAGCTAAATGAGAAGGCTCGGAAGTGAGAAATGAATGTGTCTTTTTTTAAAATTATTATTTTTAAAAGTTTTTTTAATCAGATAAACATTAAAAGCATTGGACATAGTGCAACATTTCAGGCATAAACGTTTCCATATAGTGATTGGATCTTACAACAATTACATGCTTTATCCATTACATAGGTATGTGTAATCAGTCAGATTACCTTTCCGTTGATCCTCTCTTTTATATAATTATAGCAATAGCAGTTAGACTTATATACCGCTTCATAGGGCTTTCAGCCCTCTCTAAGCGGTTTACAGAGTATTGCCCCCAACAATCCGGGTCCATACAAATATATTAGCCATACAAATACATATCCAATTTCTACCTATCACACTTTCTCAATACCATATTTTCCAATTCTTGACTTGTCTGTGTTTTTCTTTTCCCCTCATTTCTAACCATTGGTACCATTTGTCCCACATTTTGTGATATTCCATCTCACCCTTGTCTTTGAGCTTTAGAGTCAGTCTGTCCATTTCTGCCCATGTCAGTATCTTATTTATTATTTCTTGTTCTGAGCGAGTCTCTTTATTTTTCCATTTTTGCCGCCATTAAAATATGCAGCATTAAATATAGTCATATAAATATATTTTTCTTTTGTGATCCCTAGTAAAAATAATTCTGGCCTCAACTCCATCCTTTGACTTAGTATCTCTTCTACATACTTTCTTATCTGGTGCCAAAAAGCTCTAGCTTTCATGTACTCCCACCACACTAGTTTTCTTCCATGCATACAAGGTAAACATGACAGTTATTGATCTAGCAAATAGCAATAGCAATTAGACTTATATACTGCTTCACAGTCCTTTTACAGCCCTCTCTAAGCGGTTTGCAGAGGCAGCATATTGCCCCCCCCAAAATCTGGGTTTTACCCACCTCAGAAGGACGGGAGGCTGAGTCAACCTTGAGCCGAACTGCAAAACAGCTAGTAATCAGCAGTCAGCAGAAGTAGCCTGCAGTACTGCACTCTAACCACTGCACCACCATGGCTCTACAGATATATAGCAGTTAGACTTATATACCGCTTCATAGGGCTTTCAGCCCTCTCTAAGCGGTTTACAGAGTCAGCATATTGCCCCCAACAATCCGGGTCCTCATTTTACCCACCTCGGAAGGATGGAAGGCTGAGTCAACCTTGAGCCAGTGAGATTTGAACAGCCGAACTGCAGAACTGCAGTCACTGAAGTAGCCTGCAGTGCTGCATTTAACCACTGCGCCACCTCGGCTCTTATATATGTTTGACTTTTTCAGCTAAGCAAAATTTAAAATGACTGAATAAATCCATTTTCTGGTAAAACTGGTCCTTCATAATGTTATTATTTTTGATTAAGTTCATTTTGAGAAAAACCATTTCTAAAACTGTGTAGACTTAAAAAGGGCTTTGTGTATTCAACTAAAGCATTTTTTGGTCAATCTCTTTGCTATTATCTCTGCTGTTTCTGAAGTCCAAACCATGGTAGTTAAAGGTTACGGAAGAATCGATTGTGATTCCTACAATAATGGAAGAAATTTATCATCTGGATTTATATTTATGCTATTCGTGTAGCCTCAGGAGCAGTGGGCTTTGGTTAATAGTTGTAGACCTGCATAGAATAATATGTGTCATTTGTACATAAGAGTTAACACCTTAAAACAATGTGAAATGGGTTAAAGACTATACAATACAAGGAGGTTTAATGCCTAGGTTTAAAAAAAATGCAATTCAGAACTAGAGAATTATCTCATGGTCAGGACTTATCCTGCTAATGTTGGATTTGTGTCTCAAATCAAGATTATGAATATATCTCTGGATTATTGTGTGTGTGTTTTGTGGCTATATCCTTGGAATTCCTGTGTTGTAATCATCATCACAATCTTTTAACGACCCCCATAATCCCTTTTGGGTTGGAGTCTGGGCAACTGAATGGAGCTAGCACAGTGTTTACTGGCCAGATGACCTTCCTGTCGCCAATGTGGAGTTTTGTTCAGCAGATATATTCTCATTGTGTCCAGAGAGAGAAATACCTGCCTCTACCTGGGATCAAACTCACACCCTTTTAATTCTGAAGGCAAAAGTTGTGCCTCTTGGTCACTGCACCACTCCAATTCCTATGTTGTAATGTGAGTTAAATAACAATGGTCAACAATGGATGGTCAATCCTACATTTCATTTGCAATATTAAACTGTTGATGCTTATTCATGGACATTTTAATTAGGATTTTTCCCCTCCCATATAAAAAAAGAAGGGAGCTAAGATGTTAGAACAGCACGGACATTTTTGGAGAAGTTTGAACTGACAATTGCTTGGAAAAGTTATCTTTACAATAGGCTCCTTCTTAGCTTCAAAAAATACTAATTATCTCAGCCCCAAGAGACCCTAAATGGTACATATTAGCAAACATGTTGATTATTAATTTTGATGTTATATCATGGTGTCAATATTGCTACGTGGCTATGTGCAACTTTTCTTTTAATTGGATACATTATAATTAAATTGTGTAAATATAATTTAAGTCTCATTCCAAGATACATATTTTTTTTCTAATTCAACCAATCAAAATGAAAGAGAAAGAAAAACAACTCTTAATTGTAGACCCATTTATCTTCATCCTGTGGCAGTTACGTTTGCAAATCTTCATTTACTTGGTCATTGCCTGAGGACAGTTGATGCTTTCTTGTGGCCAAGGACCTGCTAAATAATAAATTTTTAGGCTGTATTTGTTTCCCTCTTCATGTATACTGAATAACATAATAACCCAGTGGGAAGGGACCTTGGAGGTCTTCTAGTCCAACTCCCTGCTCAAGCAGAAGATCCTATATCGTTCCGGACAAATGGCTATCCAGTCTCTTCTTAAAATCCTCCAGTGATGGAGCACCATAATTTCTGAAGACAAGCAGTTCCACTGGTTCTAACGGTCAGGAAGTGTCTCCTTAGTTCTAAGTTGCTTCTCTCCTTGATTAGTCTCCATCCATTGCTTCTTGTCTAGCCTCTGATGCTTTGGAAAATAGTTTGACACCCTCTTCTTTGTGAAAGCTTCTTAAATATTAGCATGCCGCTATCATGTCACCTCTAAAAGCTCTTTCATGAGACTAAACATACCCAAGTTTCCGAAGTGAGGCATGGGAGGAGTAACACATGGGTATTAACCCAGCCCCTTTGCCCTGGAGACTGAGGTAAATCTTGAGGCCACACCTCCGTTCCTCCTTCTGACCTCCAAGATTAACCTCAGTCTCCAGCCCAGAAGGAGTGTTTTACCTGACTCTCCCTCACCTACGAAGACTTCTAGGTTTTTTCTAGGTTTTTGTTTTCCCAGCTTTCTAGGTTTTTTCTCAAGCCTCTAGGATTTTTACAGTTTTTCCTTTTGAATTACCTTCGGATCGGCTCCTCTCTCCACCCATGCTCAGCGCTGCTGGCAGGCAAGCCTCGCCATGTTCCAGCCCGATTCCCTAGCGACCGGATGACCATGTAAAGGGGGGGAAAGCCACTGCACCACGAGGCCCGCTAGGACAGTTGCAGGCCACCCAGGAGACCTCCGCAAGGCGCCAGCAATCGAGGAACCAGCCAGGGCCTTCCTCCAATGTTCCCGAGCCTCGGAGAAGACCGGGTCGCAGATTGGTGGCCATCTTGGATTCCCCTCCATCTTAGGAGCACATGGTAGAGCGCGTGACCCTCCTACGGAGGTTGAGAGTGCTCAAAAGACACAGCAGTACTCGGAAGAGGCTACAGGAGGAGGCCACACTTTCCCGACAATCTGGGAAGGGCCCAGAAGCAGCGGTGAGCCAGCAATCGAGCTGTGGTGCAGCGGCAATCATTGAAAGAGTGTGGTCCTGGAGGAAGAGGCCGGCAGGGAGAGAGGAGGTGGTACAGTAACCATGAGTACTATGGCGGAAGTGGCGAGGAGTGGGGATGCCAGGCCTCTTGGGGATCCATGGGGATTCGGATCCAGGCAAGGGGACCTCCAGGAGGGTTCTCCCAGTTTCCAGAGGGAGGTCCCCCACCAAGAAGGGCACCCCCAGGCCCCTTAGGAAGGAAACCTCTGGGAAGGAGATTCGAGTTACCAGGGCCTCTGCAAGAAGGTTCAGGGCCACCATCAGCCCTTCCCCTTCCAGATCTTGCTCCCCCCGCAAGCTTCCTATTCTGGAAGAGACCAGGGGGACTTCCCAAGGTTCCTCAAGGGGCTCTGTCAGAGGACCCAGTTCCCCCTTGCCCCCCCTTTCGCCTGCCCACCCATCTGAGGTGAGGGGAGACCCTTTTGGGCACATGGCACCCAGTCCAGCCAGGCATCAGCTGGCACCACAATCCCCTGAACCGAGGGATTATCTTCAACCCCCAGAGCTCCATCCTTCCCTGCCTGAGCTTCCTGCAAACTTCCAGGATGTGTTAGCCAGGGCCATAGCCCAGGGGATCACTTCTGGGATGAAACACCAGTCTCAGAGCTCCAGGAGTAGGTCTTCCCGGGACCAGCCCAGGGGTCACCAGGATTGCTCCAGGGCCTCTGCTTCCAGAGGGGCCAGGTCTCCCTCTCCCTCCACTGCCAGTGAGGTTTCGGAATTAGAGGAAGGAGAGTTGAAGGAGGTATGGTATGGTATGTCCCATGTGTTACTCCTCCCATGCCTCACTTCAGAAACTGTCAGTTGATCTTACCTGAACTGCATGTTTTGAAGAAGGTGTGGGAAGAATCACTTCCCCCCCTTTAGGGCCCTCCGTGCCAGGGGCCTGAGTTAGTTCAGTGGTCAGTCAGGGCCCGGCAGGAAGGATGTGTGCTTGTGCTGCCTCTGTCCCTTCCTTCCAGGTGCTCTGCTATGAACCATTGGTTAATCTGGGAGGTCAGAAGGAGGAACAGAGGTGTGGCCTCAAGATTTACCTCAGTCTCCAGGGCAAAAGGGCTGGGTTAATAGACATGTGTTACTCCTCCCACGCCGTCTTCGAAACATGCAGTTCAGGTAAGACCAACTGACATTCGTACAACCATTTTTCATATGTTCTATGAAAATCATCTTTGTTGCGTTTTTTTGCACTTTCCAGATTCTCTGCATCTTTAATGTGTGTGATGTACACTATGGCTCATCAATGAATGAAACTATTCATTTGCTAAAGAAGCATGTTAGGTATAAATCAGTGGTGGGTTTCAATTTTTTTTAGAACCTTTTCTGTAGGTGTGGCCTGTTTTGTGGGAGTGGGTTGCTGGCCATGTGACCGGGTGGGAGTGGCTTGCCGGCTATGTGACTCTGGCATTGAAGCACGCAAATCTTAAATCTGTCAAGTTACAAGACCCTTGCACCCCTAACCTTTTGAAAAAAAAATCCCAGGGGTGTTCAAACTTGACAGCTTTAAGACTTGTGGACTTCAACTCCCAGAATTCTTCCTCTTGCTCTTCATCTTGATGATGTGCGAATGGGCAGGGGGAGGGAGCTGGAAATGGTTCTAAATGGCACTGTAGATTTGTGGAACCTCTTCTATAGAAGATGTTAGAACTGGCAGGAACCCACCCCTGGTATAAATGTTATAAAAATGCATCTTCTCTATATACTGTATTCCCTTTCTATTAAAAACCCAGCTTTCTTTTTCAATCTGAACATACATATGAATGCATCATAGCACATTCGCTCACTGGACAAGTAGAAGAATGTCTGTGTACTATTATTATTTTTTTGCAAAGAGTTCATTCTTTGATTAAAATAGTTGTATCTGCTTCTCTGCCCCAGATGGCTCCCTTGAAGCAGAACAAAATAAAAAGGCAATACTAATAAATCAGCAACATATTTGACAAAAACAGAAGTAATGGAGTGGCTTCCTTCAAATCTTTGGACTATAACACTGAGAATTTCTGACAATTTTTCCAGGCTGCCACAGTTTAAATCTTGATAGAAACAAAGGTTGTTTTGTTTTGTTTTGTTTTTGGCGGCAAAGGAGAAAATAGGTGGGTTTTTCCAATGTGTGGCAGCTTTGTTCCATTTCAATGTTTGTGTTGTAGAGGGGAATATGCCATGTGTAGTTTTGGCAGTGTTGTGATTTATTTAATTGTTTATTTGTTTGTTTCTTAGTTTGTTTGTCAAACATGTACAAGATAACAAGTACAAGTGTGAACATAAACATGAACAAAGGAAGTAAACACTGATAAATGGGGACAGTAAGACAGGGATGGTAGGCACGCTGGTGCACTTATGCACACCCCCTTTACGGACCTCTTAAGAATGGGGTGAGGTCCACAGTAGGCAGTTTGAGGTTGAGACTGTGAGGGTTCGAGGCTGTAAAGGATTTACCACATTAAGATACTGTTCTTTTTTTGTCTTTTAATTGAACACCATCCAGAATCTCTCTGTGAGTTGAGACGCACAGTCTCCAAATTTGACATATAAGTAAATAAAATCCAAATTACCTTTTAAAATATAAAATATTTTTAAATTACCATCCCTGATTCAAAATTGCAAACAAAAGCATATCAAAAATAAATTTTACCCCCCCCCCCAAAAAAATAAGATATTACAATTGGTGGTGGGTTCAGTGGATAATCAAAATCTGCCTAATTTTATAGGTATTATAATAAAGTTGAGCTATGTTCAAGGAGACTGAATCATACTGATCTGGATGGATGGATGGATGGATGGATGGATGGATGGATGGATGGATGGATGGATGGATAGATAGATAGATAGATAGATAGATAGATAGATAGATAGATAGATAGATAGATTTTCCAAGTGTTTTATTAGATAAGAAATGACAAGGAGGGTCTTTGAGTCCTTATAGAGCAGGTGCCAGAGGTGACATGCAGAGCCTTCTCTCTGGGCATGTACACCGTCACCAGCTGCTCTTCCATTTTCCAATGCATGCCGGCCAGCTGGTCATTGCACTTGCTGGAGCACCAAAAATCTGAAGACCAGATGCCCAGTGCACATGAATGCGCCAGCCACCTGGTCTTTCTGTTTCCGGCACGCATGAAGACCAGCTGGCCAGTGTGCATGCATGCACCAGAAACCAGAAGACCAGCTGGCCGGCATGCATGTGCACACCAGAAACTGGAAGATCAACTGGCTGGCACATGAATGTGGACCAATCACCTGTTCTTTGGGTTTTGGGGCTTTGGTACGCACGCACACGCACACACATGTGTTCTATTTTTGGCACTCGCTACTGAAAGGTTTGCTGTCCCTGTTATAGAGAATTACAGTTCAGTAAAGCAGGACCTGAAGTGTAAGTTTCAACCTATTATTTCAAGTAAATAAAGTTGATTTATTCAGAACTGATAGGTGCATCAAGAAAAACAAATGATTATGTGTTTAATTTTTTACAGTTTTTTAAAAAAACCTTGTGTTACCTAATGGACTATATGACATTTTCATTTGTTGCTACTGCTGTTAAATCATAACTTACCAAAACTGACAGAATTGTCCATCCACTTTGAATACTGATCTCTTAAAATTCGGGATCAATCAATTTTACAGTTATCATCACTTTCAACGTTTCTGGATTATTTTCCCTGCCAGGAGCTGTAGTGGCTCAAATGTTCTTTCGATTGTACTAAGAGAAATACTAAGGGAGATACGAAATGAAGACAGGGCCAGAAAGGAACCGATCAACTTTTTTTTTTAAAAAAAGTTCCAGCCGAATGAATATTTTCTGGAATCTCCCAGCTAGACAGCAAATCAAAGTCTGCAAGCTTGCATGTTCTCTTTAACCTTGGCAGTTTCTCCACTTGCATTTTGCCAGTTTTTGTTTTTCCAATATTGTCCAGCTCACCTGAATGTATAATCAAGTTAAATCTTTGCTTATGGTCAATGACCAGATGCAGCTAACAATATTACAAGGGGTGGGAGAGAAGGGAGTGAGTTAAACATAACTGAAGAATTCAAACCAACATGAAGTGAAACAAAAGGCTTTTAAAAAAGAAAAGAAAAGAAAAGAAAGAAGTAAGGTGGGAGGGAGAGAGATAGAGGAAAAGAAAGAAAAGAAGAAAGAAAGAAAGGGAGATTGAGAGTGAGAAAGAAAGAAAGAAAGAAAGAAAGAAAGAAAGAAAGAAAATGAAGGAGGGAGGAAGGAGGGAGAAAGAGAAAGAAAGAAAAGGAAGAAAGGAAGTAATATAAATGTATTGCCCTACAGTTGTTGTTGTCATTGTTGTTTAACTGTTGCTCCCATGTTCCTCCATTATTGTTCATCCTGCCTAGGATTCATAGAAATTTAGTAATAGTTGAGCTTATTGTTTATCCTCTGTGAAGATTTGCTTGTTTTTACCTTAATGTCTGCGTAACCTCAGTCCTTGAGGTTTGTAAATAAAGGCTGGTAATAAAGCTTCCATCTGTGTGTGTGCAATGTAGGCAATTCTAGATTGTTCAATATACTGGTTGGGCAAGGCAAGCCTTAGTATAATGTGTGAACCTCTCTGGAGCGCTCCAGGTTCTATTCTTATAATAAGACCTGATTTGGCCTAATGGCTAACCAATAAAGTATTCTCCTAGGATAGCAGAGCAACTGTAGCTCAGTGGGGTTTGTATGCCACCAGAAACATTGAAGAGAAAATATGAACTTGGTGCACGCTGATCCACCAAGGCTGCCAGACCTCTGAGGACAGAAGGACAACACAAGAGAAGCAAGTACTCCGCAAAGCCAGAGCTGCAAATGCAAACACCATGGCTCAGTGCCTAAGATGCTGAGCTTGTTGATCAGAAAGGTCAGCGGATCAGCGGGTTTGAATCCCTAGTGTCGCGTAATGGAGTGAGCCCCCATTAACTTGTCCCAGCTTCTGCCAACCTAGCAGTTCGAAAGCACATAAAAATGCAAGTAGAAAAATAGGAACCACCTTTGGTGGGAAGGTAACATCGTTCCATGTGCCTTCGGTGTTGAGTCATGCCAGCCACATGACGTCTTCAGACAAGTGGTGGCTCTTCGGCTTTGAAATGGAGATGAGCATCTTGTTTGGAACAACTAGCACATATATGAGGGGAACATTTACCTTATTCTATCTGGAGTTGACTTTGAAATCTTTGGGAGCTTTAAGTATTCCAAAGGATTGAAATGAACTGAGAGTTTCATGATTGCTGTTGTGGGTTTGACAATGAAATGTTGTCAGATAGATTAGCCTGGTAGATTATCAGCCGACAGTCTTTTATTTGGGGTCACAGTGAATATTAAACCCAGAACACCCAAATGCTGAAGATCATGTCTCTGCTAACAGTTCATATGTTCCCCAACCCTACTTGTAGATAAATGTATTAAACCCTGGTTTGTCATTGTTAAATCTGCCCCCCGTCCCTGAAATAAAATAGAGGTAAAAATCACAATTCCTTATAAAAATGTGTGCTTTTTTTCCTGTTAACAAATGCAAGTGTTATAATTTAGTTTAAAAATACCAAAAAAACATCTATAAAGTCTCCTTTTCTCGAAAGCCTTGGAGAATGTTAAAACGTTTGAAATGCGCAGAGTGTTAATTACATCCAAGGGAATAACAGAAGTGAAATGCTTTACTTTCTATTGAATCAATCAACACTAAATTCAAGTTCCATATAGCATTTTTTTTAAAGTATATACTTTTCTCACCACTTTAACTGTACTGATTTTTCTTCCTTCCCCCATTTTTATAGATAGATAGATCGATAGACAGACAGATGATAGATAGCTACATCAATAGATAAAGATAATAGATATAGATGATTGATGGATAGATAGATAGATAGATAGATATATTAGTGATAGAGATAGATGATAGATAGATGATAGATGATTGATGATAGATAGATAGATAGATAGATAGATAGATAGATAGATAGATAGATAGATAGACAGACAGATATATATTATATATATATATATTGATAGATTGATAGGGATAGATAGACAGATAGACAGACAGACAAATTGACTTCCGTGTTTAATGAAGGAGAGTAAGGGTGCATTATTTGAGGATCTGAATTCCAAACGAAAGGTAGATTGTTTTTTTTAAATTTTTTTCCCTCCAGATTAGGCAGAGGAGAAACAGCTTTTTCCAAAAGGAGCTAGGTGGCAGAGTTGACTAAGAAAATGGCACTCAACACTTTGCCTTGGCAGCTAAAATTTTGAGTTATTTAAAGTGGCTTGCAAAGTTACTTTCTATTTTTGGTGAGGTGGGAGGTACGTGGGGACTAGGGAGAAGCAGCTCTTCCGGGCTGCAGGCTTATGCAAACTTAAACCAGCTATAAGCTCCTCTGAAAAGGCAGAGATTGGTTTCCGCCCAGACATTCTTAGAATTTTGCTAAGAATACTGTGTGCCAGGCAGACTAATACTTTTTAAAATCTCTCAACCAAAAGCCCTTTTGTGGGGAAATAAAAAAAAAAGGAGGCAAGATGTTTACTGGAATTAAAACATCTCAGGATTCCAGTGACTTACTTAAGGATTCTCATATATTGTTGGGAGGAAAAACAGTAAGTAAACATTCTGTAAAGGCTACACAATTACTTACAACCATAATTAGAATAGAATAACAAAGTTGGAAGGGACCTTGGAGGTCTTCTAGTCTGGGGGTCACCAACCTTTTGGACCTTGTATTTTTATGTGTTTTAATTATTACGTGGGGACTGCTTGAGAGAACAAATGAGTGTGTTTGATTCGGAGGGCCTGTCGGGGAATGCGGGAACTGTGGGGGTGGTTGAGGAGACCACAGACACGGGAGTGGGTTGGAGCATCACGGTCATAACGGGGAGGGGCAGATATGGCGGGGACTTTAGGGCTGGCCATTACCGGGGAAGGAGGGCTCGCTACGTCACAGAGATCCCTCCTTCCGGCCCTATGAGTCCCACTCCGAGGCCAGATGGCATGAGTAATCAGGACCCTGGTCTCAGGCTGTTGTCGCTAAATGCCAGGTCTGTAGTTCACAAGGCTCCCCTCGTCCGGGACTTAATTTTAGACGAGAGGGCAGACCTGGCATGTATTACTGAAACCTGGCTGGGCCCGGAGGGAGGAGTCCCCCTCGTAGAGAAGTGCCCAGAGGGATTTCAGGTGCTTCATCAGCCGAGAGCCCAGGGAAGGGGTGGCGGTGTGGCTATTGTTATCCGGGAGTCTTTAGCACCTCGTAGGATCCCTGCTCCGGAGCTTGTCGGGTGTGAGTCCCTGCTGGTGAAGTTGGACCTCAAGGGTCAAGTGGGTTTGCTGTTAACGTACCTGCCTCCCAACAGCGTTGCAGCAGCCCTCCCCTCGCTCCTCAAGTCGGTAGCCGAGCTAGCAATTGAGTTCCCCAGGCTTATGGTCCTGGGGGATTTCAATTTGCCTTCGCTCGGTGAACACTCTGATGGGGCGCAGGAGTTCATGGCTTCCATGACAGCCATGGGCTTGACCCAGGTAATTCGGGGCCCAACCCACTCAGCGGGTCACATGCTCGACCTCGTATTCCTCTCGGAGCAGTAGACTTGTGATCTTGGTCTGAGGGGTAATGAGATCATACCCCTGTCGTGGTCAGACCACTGCCTACTGAGGCTTGACTTTCGGAGGCCAAACCCCCACTGTAGGGAGGAGGAACCGACCAGGTGGTTCCACCCCAGGCAACTTATGGACCCCTTGAGGTTCCAGACGGAGCTTGGGGTTATTCCTGATACTCTTGCCCACAGTCCGGTGGAGACTCTGGTCGCTGCCTGGCACTCGGCAGCATCGGAGTCCCTTGACCGGATTGCGCCACTACGGCCGCTCCGAGGTGGCGGATCCCGGAGGCCTCCTTGGTTCACCGAGGAGCTCCGGGAGAGGAAGCGCCGGAGGAGATGCCTAGAGCACCTATGGAGGTCCGATAAATCCGAATCGAACCGAGCACTCTTAACAACGTGCACCAAGGAGTACATCAGGGCACTTAGGACAGCAAAAAGATCGTATATTGCCACCTTGGTTGCGTCCGCTGAGTCCCGCCCAGCCGCCCTGTTTAGGATAACCCATTCCCTCCTAAATAAGAGGGATACGGGGGACCCCTTGCAGGGTAGGGCTGAGGATTATGTCCAGTTCTTAGCGGACAAAGTTGCTCGGTTTCGGTCGGATTTGGACTCCACCTTTGCAGCTCCAGCCAAGGCACAGGAGGATAATTTGGCAGACCATCGCTGGGTTGAGTTTCAGGATGTTGCCCCTGGGGATGTGGACAAGGCCATGAGAGCTGTGAGTGCCTCCACTTGTGTACTGGACCCGTGTCCCTCCTGGCTGGTTGCCAACAGCAGAGAGGTGACACGGGGCTGGATCCAGGCGGTTGTTACCGCCTCCCTTCGGGAGGGACTCTTCCCCTCCGCACTTAAAGCGGTGGTGGTGAGACCCCTCCTGAAGAAACCATCTTTGGATCCAGCCGTTCTTAACAATTATCGTCCAGTCTCCAACCTCCCCTTTGTTGGGAAGGTTGTTGAGAAGGTGGTGGCCTCCCAGCTTCAGCGGTCCTTGGAGGAAGCCAGTTACCTTGACCCATTCCAGTCCGGCTTCAGACCTGGTTACAGCACAGAAACTGCTTTGGTCGCATTGACCGATGATCTCTGGAGAGCCAGAGATGGAGGCCATGCCTCCATCCTAGTTCTCCTTGACCTCTCGGCGGCTTTCGATACCATCGACCATGGTATCCTTCTGCGACGACTGCGGGAGGTGGGGGTGGGAGGCACTGTCTTGCAGTGGTTCTCCTCCTACCTCTCGGGCAGGTCGCAGTCGGTGTTTATTGGGGGACAGAGATCGACCCCTAGGCCCCTAACATATGGGGTGCCGCAGGGTTCGGTCTTGTCCCCCCTATTATTTAACATCTACATGAAACCGCTGGGCGAGATCATTCGGAGGCACGGAATAAGATACCACCAATACGCGGATGATACCCAGTTGTATCTGTCCGCCCCGTGCCAACTCAATGAAGCGGTGGACGTGATGAACCGGGGTCTCGAAGCCGTTAGAGACTGGATGAGGGCTAACAAGCTTGTACTCAACCCGGAGAAGACCGAGTGGCTGTTGTGTTTCCCTCCCAATAATTTGGCTAGTGTTCCATCACTCAGGCTGGGGGGCCAAATATTATACCCCTCAGACAAGGTCTGCAACTTGGGAGTCCTCCTGGACCCACAGCTGACCTTCGACCACCATCTGTCGGTTGTGACCAGGGGGGCATTTGCCCAGGTTCGCCTGGTGCGCCAGTTGCGACCCTACCTGAACCGGGAGGCTCTCACAACAGTCACTCGTGCCCTTGTGACCTCTAGGCTGGAATACTGCAACGTGCTCTACATGGGGCTGCCCTTGAAGAGCATCCGGCGACCTTCAGCTAGTCCAGAATGCGGCCCGCGCGAGCGATTGTGGGTGCACCTCGGTTCGCCCACATAACACCTATCCTCCGCGAGCTGCGCTGGCTACCTGTTGATCTCCGGGTGCGCTT
>NC_045554.1:15631847-15635185 GCF_009769535.1 Thamnophis elegans
TGGCAAATGACCTACTGTATATACTCGAGTATAAGCCTAGTTTTTCAGCCCACTTTTTGGGCTGAAAAAAGCCGCCTCGGCTTATACTCGAGTCAGTGAAAAAATTTGCCCGAAATGGAGGAGAAAAAGGGGCGGGGCCATGCCGCTGGGTGACACTCGTGAATGGCCCAGTGCCCCTGTGAGTTTCCCCTCCCTCTGTGTCAGTTTGCCCGCGCAGCGCGCACCGCACCATCCCCCCTCCTCACGTTCTAATGTAATGCAGGGCTGTCTTACGATTCCCCTTCCTCCCCCTCCTGCCACTCTGCACGATGTCCCACCTCCTCACTTGTTATGGCAAGCAGCCAAATAGCGATGTCCCACCTCCTCTGGTACAGTGATCCAATGATAGGAATCACTGTGCGTGTGTCATAGGAGGCGGACATCGCTCCCGCGGCTGCACGGGACATCATCATCACGCGGGACGTCAGCATCATGAGGTGAGTGAAGTATTCATTGAATACACCGCTAGTTTACTGTTTTTCTTTGAAATAAATATTCAAAAACATTATTGGTATCTATTTTTTATTTTGAAATTTACCGGTAGCTGCTGCATTTCCCACCCTAGGCTTATACTCGAGTCAATAACTTTCCAGTTTTTTGTGGTAAATTAGGTGCCTCGGCTTATATTCGGGTCGGCCTATACTCGAGTATATACGTATATTTACAGCAGTTGCAATATCCTGGGATCACATAATCATCATTGCCTTCATCCATTGACTTTGCTTGTTGGACACTGGCTGAGAAGTGTCACTGTCACTATTGTTTGGGCTCTGTCCTTGATTAGTCCTCCATCCATTGCATCTTGTCCTGCCTTGCGGTGCTTTGGAAAATAGCTATCTTTGGAAGTTTAGCCATGAAACACGTCAAATGTATTTTGTATTCACTTCAGTTTTCAACCCTAGAGTTCTGCATCCAGTTTTGGTCACCACATTATAAAAAATTTTTTGAGAGTCTAGGAAAGAGTGCAGAGAAGAGCACAAAGATGATGAGGGACTGGAGGTTAAAACATATGATGAACAGTTGCAGGAACTGGGCATAGCTAGTCTAGGGAAGAGGAGGACCAGTGGAGACAGGATAGCAATCTTCCAATATTTGAGGGCTGCCACAGAGAGGAGCGGGTCAAGCTATTCTCCAAAGCACCGGAAGGTGAAAGGAATAATGGATGGAAACTGAACAAGGAGCAATTCAACCTAGAAATTAGGAGAAATTTTCTGACAGTGAGAACAATCAACTGATGGAACAGAAGTTGCCTTCGGAAGTTGTGGGAGCTTCATCCCTGGAAGCTTTCATGAAGAGACTGGATGGCCATTTGTCAGAAATGATGTAGGGTCTCCTGCTTGGGTGGGGGATTTGATTACATGACCTACAAGGTCCCTTCCAACTATATCAATATGTTAATCTGAACTGGGCATGACTAGTCTAGTGAAGAGAAGGACCAGGGAAGACATGAGAGCAGTATTCCGATACTTGAGGGGCTGCCACAGAGAGGAAGGGGTCAACCTATTCTCCAAAGCACCTGAAGGTCAAAGGAATAATGGATGGAAACTGAACAAGGAGCGATTCAACCTGGAAATACAATAATAATACAATAATACAATAGCAGAGTTGGAAGGTACCTTGGAGGTCTTCTAGTCCAACCCCCTGCCTAGGCAGGAAACCCTATCACGTTCCAGACAAATGCCTACCCAACATCTTCTTAAAGATTTCCAGTGTTGGGTCATTAACAACTTCTTGAGGCAAGCTGTTCCACTGATTAATTGTTCTAACTGTCAGGAAATTTCTTCTCAGTTCTAAGTTGCTTCTCTCCTTGATTAGTTTCCATCCATTGCTTCTTGTTCTATACTCAAGTGCCTTTGAAATAAGGAGGAATTTTCTGACAGTGAGAACCGTGAACCCATGGAACAGAAGTTGCTTTGGGAAGTTGTGGGAGCTTCATCACTGGAAGCTTTCCAGAAGAGACTGGACTGCCATCTGTCAGAAATGGTGTAGGGTCTCCTGCTTGGGTATGGGACGGTTGGACTATATGACCTACAAGGTCCCTTTAAAATGGGTAGGGGATATGAGGTTGTGTGATCTGCATTTTGGAGATGCATTGCTTTCATAGGGAGACCATGCTTTATTAAAGCGATGAACTTATCTCAGGCAATCATGACCCACTTATTCTGAGTTTACTAATTTGGTTAACAGGACTATAAATAATAATTCAGCATCTTGGTTTAGAGTAAGCAGCAGTAGGCTATTATAATTTCACTGGCATCCCATATGGTGGATGATAAACTAACTAATAAAGCTGCCACACAGAGCAGAGGTCTGTTCTTTTTTTCTTTCTTTCTTTTATGACTATCCCCCTTTTGCTGCTTGCTTAATTAATGGTCAGGTTCAACAATATTTTGCATTGGGGGATTCATCTTCGGTGTGATACATTTGAAAGGAGGGGCAACCACGTTGTTGATACTATTGCTTTTATTATTGGTACATTCCAACAGGGAAGCCCGGCAGGCAGCTGTCTCAGGACCATGCTCCAAACATTACAGGTAGTCCTCAACTTACAACCGCCATTGAGCCCGGTATGTCTGTTGCTAAGCAAAACAGTTGCTAAGTGAGCTTTGCCCCATTTCACTGCAAATAGAATAGAGTGGAATGGAATAGAATAAGGTATAGAATAAAATAGAATCAGGGATAATAGAATAGAATAGAATAGAATAAGGGATAGGAGAGGAGATGATATAATAGGATATAATAGGATAGGATAGGATAGAATAAGAGATAAAAAGAATAGAATAAGGGATAGAAAAGATAGAATAAGGATAGAATAGGATGGGATGGGATGGGATGGGATGGGATGGGATGGACTGGAATGAACATGAACGAGAACGAAGAGAACAGAGAGCAGAACAGAACAGAACAGAACAGAACAGAATAGAATTCTTAATTGGCCAAGTGTGATTGGACACACAAGGAATTGTTCTTGGTGCATATGCTCTCAGTGTAGATAAAGAAAAATAAAATAAATTCACCAAGAATCATAAGATGCAACACTTAGTGATAGCCGTACGATACTAATAAGCAATGAAATTGTACTAGGAAATAAATAAAACAATATAAAATTTAAAGATACAAGCAACATGGTTATAGTCATTAGTGTGAAGAGAGAGGTAGTAGGAAGGATGAGAAGAACAATAGTAATACAGTCTTAAGAACAACTAACTTACTGTTGTTAAGTTAGTAACACAGTGAAGTGAATTCTGCTTCCCCTTTGACTTTGCTCGTCAGAAAATGGCAACATAGCCCCAACATAG